>NC_060275.1:67159588-67349320 GCF_021613505.1 Equus quagga | reverse complement strand
CCCACAGCCCAGCCAATGAGAAACGCCACAGCCCAGCCAGTGAGAAATGCCACAGCCCAGCCAATGAGAAACCCCACAGCCCAGCCAATGAGAAGCCGTTGCTGCCCTGAACCGCTACTTTTCCCCCAATGGACTTTCCTTTAGAACAGCCCCTCCTGTCCCCTTCTTTCCCTATGAAAGCAGCTCCCCTCCTTTCTTTCTGGATTTGCCTGTAGTTCCCCATAGCATGTATATCCCCAAATGCAATTCTTTTGGCTATTCCCAAATAAACTCATTTTGAGGGTAAAATAGAGAAATTTGCTTTTTAAGTTGAAGAGAGTCACCGAAGACTCCCCCTCGGCTGCACCCCAGCTGCCGAGGCCCCTGGGCCTAGCCTCTCCTGTAGCAGCACCTCAGCCCCAGCCCTTGGCTTGCTCCGCCGGGGCTGTGCTGCCCTCCGGTCGCTCTCAGAGCTCCACACCATGGGTTTGGGGACACAGAGGAAGGTGGGAAAACCAACAGAAGCGAGGCAGTGCAGCACACACAGACGGCCAAGGCAGGAAGAGCTGGTGATGGCCCTGGCAGCAGTGCCTGAAACCACATAAACTTTTACAGACTTTTTGTGACACATTTCACAATTTAAAAAAAGTAAGAATGACAAAAATAGGGAAGATGGGGGGGTCCAAGAGAAATACTTTGTGTTTAACTTTTGTTAATTGACATGTCCGTGGTAATGACCACTCCAGTGCTTCTGATGGGAGGGGATGATTCTGCCCCAAGGGGACATTAGGTAGTGTCTGGAGACTGTCACCACCTGATCACCCACCGCCCAGCTCCCTGGCCGACCCTGCTGCTTCCCCTCGTGCCCTCCCCATGGAGGCTCCCCTTTCCCTCCCCTTCTCTCCATCCTTACTCATTGGGCCCCACTTGCTCACCAACAAATCCGTTTCAGTTCTATAGCCCTTGGCATCTCGGGCAGCTTGAGCCAGCGCGACCAGAGCCCCTGAACTTCCCTTCCCACCCCCTCAGTCACATCAGCTCCATCTTTCCTGTTACATCAGAACAAGGGGTCACCTTGACCCCCAACCCCCACCCCTTTTTCTTTCTCCTCACACCCAGCCCTTTGGGAAACATGTCGTAACACCTTCAAAACTGCCCTCACCTGAATGTCCTTGTCCCCTGCTGGCTGGTGGCTGTGGCTCGTCCAGCCTGTGGCTCATCCCCTCCACGTGGCTCTGCCCGGCAGCCTGACAGAGGCTTTGTGAGAGAGTCCATGCCAACCCGAGCCCCGTCCTTCTGTGGAGCCCCCTGACTAGGGAGTATGAGGGCCTCACAGGGCACCAGATCCTGAGAGGAAAATCCAGACCTCTGCCACACGGACTGTGCTGGAACAAAGCAGGGGGAGGTGAAAGGCACTGTCAGCAGCAAACTGGGTCACGACGTAGTGAGAAGGGCCAGCTTGCCAGTGGCTTCATCTGTTCAGGCTGCTATAACAAAGTACTGTGGTCTGGGTGGCTGACAAGCAGCAGACATTGATTTCTCACAGTTCTGGAGGCTGGAAGTTCTAGATCAGGGTACTGGCAAGGTTGGGTTCTGGTCAGAGCCCACTTCTGGGTTGTAGATGCCACTTTGGGTCGCACCCTCACACGGTGGAGGGTAGAGAGGCGATGCCAGCTCTCTCATGCGTGACTCTTGTGAAAGCACCAGTCCCATCCTGAGGGCCCTACTCTCATGACCGCATCTAACCCTCCTCACCTCCCAAAGGCCCCACCTCCTAACACTACCACGCCGGCATTAGGTTTCAACATGCAGATTATGGGGGGACACCAACGTTCAGTCCAGGAAAATAAAAGAGCCAGCAGCTGGGTCCCCCATGACGTCATGGATAACAAACAATCTGAGAAAGCAGAAGAGTCACAAACGAGACAGAGACAACAAAGATCTTAAGGGAAGTCTAGGAATTATTAGAAATCATATGGAGGTGACAATTTCCTAGGAAGACACAAATTAGGAAATTTAAATCTGGGTCTGGCCTCTCCTAGGTTGAAGGTGGGTGCCTGGGGCCAGGCTTTGGGGGGCTGTTGGTCCCATCCTCACCTAGAGTCCTGCAGAATCTTCTCAGCCCGCAGACATTGCGTGCTTCTCCTTGCTCAGACCCTGGCCCGGCTTCCCACCTGAGCTCCCATCTCCATCCTTCCTCCTCTGCTCAAGCACCTTCCATGGCTCCCCAGTGCCAGACTCAGGGGCTGCTGCCTGACACCCACCCTGCAGGGAATCCCCAGGCCTCTCCAGGGGCTTTTCCCAACACCCTACGCAGGATCTTTCCCTCCCTCAGACACCTTCCAGGATCCCCACCTGACTCCCCTCAGTTCCATGGCACGTCTTTTAAATTTTTTGTGGCAAGAGCCAGAACAGCATCGCCTATCCACATTGCCCATCCTGAAGGAAGCCCCCCAAGGTAGACACAAGTCTGGGAACCCCAACTCCCCCCTTTCCAGAGGTGCACAAGGCCCATCCTGCACAGGGGCTCTGAGGGGCCCTGTGTGAATAAGATGTGTAACTCGCTACTCCCCAGTGTGTTAGTGTCACCTCCATTCCTGCCTCGTCAGGGCGCAACATGACACAGTTACAAAATTCCTGTTCATGCCTCTCCTACCAGGCCTGGCGTTTGGGCCTGCAATATACAGCGTGCTAAGAGGAGGGGGAAGAATAAGCAGCCAAGAATCATGGAAAGCTGCCTCATCCTGCAAGAGACCACAGCAAGATGTGAACTAAGACAGCGAGGAGCTGCCACGTCACACCCCCAAATGGCAGAAGTCGGAGGCCACCAGGCGCAAGCTGGAATGCCGCAGGCCACCCGTGGGCGCCCAGGTTGGCACGACCGAGCTGGGAAGCCCTTTGGCAGCACCTGGAAGGAGTGACCCCACAGCTGGCAGATCCTTTAGGGACACCTGCCAGGGAGGTGCTGGCTCATGGGAGCAGGAGCAAGGGCAGCAGTCACCAAACTATTTCTGACAGCAGAAAGCTGGCCCAGGAATAAATGAATAAACTGTGGAAACTTACATAGCAGGTAAGACACAAAATGTTGAGTTCTTATGAGGAAAGATCTCCAGGAGGAGTTGGGGGAGAAATAAGCAGAAAAGCAGGTAGTGTGAAATCATGAGATGCCGTTTTTCACCTGTCAGATTAGTGAAGGTCAAAAAGGCTGGTGACTGGCCATTGGTGTTTATAGGCTGGATTGTGTGCCCCACAAATTCACAGGCTGAAGTTCTAACCCCAGGCCCTCGGAATGTGACTGTATTAGGAGATGGGGCCTTTAAGGAGGTGATTCAGTTACAGTGAGGTCGTTAGGGTGGCCCTGATCCAGTAGGACTGGTGTCCTTACAAAAGGAAACTTGGACACGGACCCACATAGAAGGAAGATGACGTGAAGACACAGGGAGAAGACGGCCAGCTACACGCCAAGAAGAGAGGCCTGAACGGATCCTTCTCTCGTGGCCCCAGAAGGAACCAACCCTGCCCACCCCTTGATCTTGGACTTCCGGCCTCCAAAGCTGTGAACAAATTCCTGTTGTTTTAAGCCAGCAGTCTGTGGGACTTTGTTACGGTGGCCACAGGAACTCATGCCCTGAGGGTAAGTGCTGTAAACAGACACCATCTCTTTGCAGGACTGTCTGGCATTTCCACCTGTCTTTGGATAGACTCCCTCAAAAGATGATCCTATCACAAGGACTCAGTTAAAACGACGTTTACCTGAGAGGTGATGCTACGGGGAGCCCTGATGGAAGTGAGGACATGAGACAGGGAGAGAAGGAACGCTGTAGGTGGTGCCAGTGAGCAGGTGACCCCCATGGGCAAGCTGGGCTTGGTCCTGCTGGGGACCTCGGGGAGACAGCGCACTGCCCGCACCTGCGTGGCCCCACCCAGACGGCGAGGAGCCTAACCATTTACCCTCCAACTGTCCTCAATGGCTGGCTGAGGGCTGCTCCTCGGTTGCTGGGTGGTGCTCTTGTGGGGAAGCCCACCCTGGGGAGCATTTCCCAACAGCGAAAAGCCGTTGGTGATAACCATGAGTGCTGGGTCTGGGCAGGCCCCATCAGCTCTTTGGGTAGCGTTAGCTACATTAATATATCTCTTGATTTTCACCAAGCAATTTTGTTACTACAAACTTATACCACAGACACACTAGCACATGAACCCAAAGAGGTACATATAAGGAGTTTTGTTTCAGAAAGTGCCAGGAAACTCAACTCTTAGTAAAGAGGATAAAGTGACACATGTTGCTGGAAACTGAGAGGCAGTTAAGCTTCAGGAAAATCTGGATCCAGTAGCCTAGACAATGTCACCAAGAATCCAACTCCTCTCCTCACCTCCGCTCTACTTCCTGCAGTGTCAGCTTCCCCATGGGGTTCGTTCCTACCTCACAGACAAGATAGCACCAACAACCACTAGGACTGGGGTTTCTTCCCCTGGGGCCAGTGGGAGAGAGGACGGCTGCTTCCGGAAGCTCTCCCTGGAGAGGCCGGCACACATCATCTTTACTGTCACAGGTCCAGATGGGGTCAAGTGCCCACCTCTCTATAGTAGGGGGTGCCATAGTGCTCGGGGGAGTGTGGTAGGGCTGACCCTCATCCCCCAGGCTCAGGAACTGATTCAAGAGGTGGGACTGACCAGAAATTGGGATGGACGTGGGGGCACGCTCAGCAGCCACCAGGAGTCACTGCCACATTGTCCTCAACGCCTCACTAAAAACCTAGCTGCCCATCAGTAAGGGATGGGTGGGTCTCATCATGGCTGTCCCCTAGGGAACAGGAAACTGCCACTAAACAGTGAGACAGACCTGTTCACAACAGGGACGGATGTGCAAGAAATACAGTCGGACCAAAGCAGCAGACAGAGTAGCTCCGGGTCGGCGCTGTACGTCATCCTAGCACGGCTCGTGCCCGCGCACGCATGCGCACTTGCAGGCACACGCGCTCCCCTAGTCCCGGAGGCTCACAGAAGCTCCGCTTCCCGCATCTAGCTGCGGCGTGGAGAGGGGAGGGAAGGGGGGGTGGGCGCTCTGCAAGTCTTTGTGGGCAACCGGTTGCAGGTGAGGCGAGTCTCAAAGGCCACTAGGAGACCTCGTTGTCCTGGCCCTCCCTGCAGACAGCGACACTGGTGCCCACAGCTTCAGCCAGCGGCGGAGCGGAGCCCAGAGCAGGCGACAGACACAGGGCGCGGGAGGGAGAAACCATGGGGGTTCTGGGCAGGGCTTACCCAGGCAGGACACCGCCCATCCCGACCAACGCCGTGGGTCGTCACATCTGTCCCCCAAACGGACAGGTATGCATCCACAGGATCTCTCTGGAAGGACACGCGAGAAACTGGTACCCGGAGGGGGCCCAGCGGAGGGAGTGAAACTCTTCACCGTGAAAACCCTTCTGTGCAATTTGTGTTTTCTAGAAAATCACATTATGTATTAACAATTCAAACAACAGTTACATTTTTTAAAAAGTTTATTCAAGACTTTATTCAAAAATCTGTCAAAGTAACTTCAACCCTGTTTTTGGTTCATGGAGGGTGGGGGTCAGAGGCAGGAGAAAAAGTCACTTTGATTTTTATTAAATATACTCTCTTGGCACAAATCTTTAAAATATATAAACATTATATATAAACAAAGTGTCTTCATGGCATCAAATGTAACTCCAGACCAGGACAGGCTACCACTGGGGAGGGGTGTGACAGCAGAGGGCACCAGCCCGGCTGAGTGCAGGCTGGGGGTGGGGGTGGCACTGCTGAGGCCCACTCGGCTGAACCAGCTAGGGGAGGCACACTGCGGCTAGCAGGACCTGGGGGACCCTCCCCGCCCTGCTCAGCCTGAGGCTCAAAGGAGGATGCTGCCCAACCATCCATGTGGTCTCACCTGCCCGGGGTGGACCCCAGTCCCTGCTGCTCTCTCTCACCTGGGGCCCCTCGGGTCCCCATCCTGTCTCCCTGTGGGGTCACCCCGCCTCTCCTCCTCTCCAGCTAAGCCTGGGCACTGGGCAAGGCTTGGCGAGGGAGTGGGATGCTCACCCAACAGGACAGCCATCACAGGCTGCCTGGCTCCCCAGGGACGAGTCTGGGGATGAGACGAGGCTGGCCAGTGGACACGTACAAGAAAGGGCAGAAAGAAGGGTCTTCACATCCACAGGTCTGAGGCGACGCACAATGGAGGGAAAAAAGAAAGTCATGATTGAAATGGGCGTGGGGTAAACACACCCTCTCATATCCTTTTACACATCCTGGCTGCTGAGCCAACTGTGAAAACCGACCCCTGGTTCCCCTCATCCTGGAACCAGATAGGGTGAGTCAGTTTGCTGTGAATAGACCCAGGGTCAGCCAAATTGAAAAACAAAACCAAAAAAAATCAAGGAACTCCAAATGTCATTAGGAACCGGGCATTTCTGAGTCCCTGTGACACCTGGCAGGCCAGGGGACTTCTCCATGAGCCAGCTCCTTGGGTGTGCCCTGGAGTACCCCAGCTCCTCCTAAGCTTCCAGTCCCCAGGCCGTACACTGTCTCAGGGCTCCCCCTTTGGGAAAATCAAGGCTGCCAGCCACCTCCATGTGCTCTGTTCATGGAAATCAGACAACACTGAGCCTGAAACTGCCCTGTGATTCGGCCAAACGTCTGCTCAGGTGGGGAGCTGGGGATGTGCCAGATGCTATGGGTTCCCTAGGAGCCACAGTGCCTACAGGCAGAGGTCAGGGCTGTGGGGTGGGAACTTGTTGGCCCCAGGAGGCGACCTGGGTACTCAGTTTTCGGCAGATGCTCCAGGTGGGGCTCAGACCCAAACCCGTGGCGATTCCTCCAACCCTGCTGCCTGGAAGGAGACGTGGCCCTCCTGGGAACATTACAAACTGGGTGGGCAGGCAACAGGAGAAGACCTGATCCCAGGGCCAGGATCGGGACAACACTCTGGGGAGAAGGCTGTTCCCAAACAGGGGGCTCTGGGGACAGAGGAGTCATGTTACCTAGGAAGCAATGGCGAAGGCAGGACAGGTGGGGTGGGGTGGGGTGGGGCAGGAGGCTGGTCCCGTCCCACACAGGGCGCAGGGCCTAGGCCAGGCCGTCTGCACTCTGCGCACCTCCTTCCCCTGGGTGTCCTCTCAGAACAAGGGGCAGGAGGAGTCTGGCTGTGAGCCCAGTGAGGACTGGGTCCCTAGAACCAGGAGCATGTCTAAGGACACAGAGCGCCAGGAGGCAGCGCAGGCGGTTAGGAAACAACCTCCAGGAGGCAGGGCAAGCCCTAGGGAGGAGGGAAGAGGAGAGCGCAGGAGGCGCTGGCCCGCCTGTCCCAACACTGCACTGCCAGGGCGTCTGGCTTTCTCCTCGGACCTGTGGGCACTGAGGCCAAGACCCCCTGAGCCGCCAGCTTGTTCCACAAGGTGCTCCGACGCGGTTCCCAGGGGTAGAATCAAACACACCCTTGCTCCGCCGGCTCAGAAACAAAAGGGGTCAGCCGACCACCGCGCACTGAGCTCGGCTCCCTGTCCCGAGAGGGCTGACCCGCCGGGCCCCTAGCTCTGCAGGCGCCGCAGCAGGATCTGCATGAGGTCGAAGGTAGTGAAGCTGATGCCCACGGCGATGGGGCCCTTTAGCCAGTTCATGCTGAGGCCCTTGTAGAGGCCGCGCACCGCGCCCTCCTCCCGCACGATGGTGCACATGGTGCGCGCGATGGAGGTGCGCGGGTGGCCCGTGACTCCAGCCGTCTGCATGCGCCGCCGCACCACGTCCAGCGGGTACGAGGCCGACTGCCCGATGAGGCCGGCGCAGGCCCCGAAGATCATGCGCTCAAAGGGGTAGGGCTGCCGGCGGCCGCTGTACTCTGCGGGGTGAGGGGCGGGCGGGCTGTGAGGGCGACGCGGGCGCCCGCACCCCCACGCGCCACGACACACGCCGCACCGCCACCCCTGCTCTCAGGACCTGACCGGCTCGCCTGGGCCTTCTCACCTGGGTCATGGCTATTCTGCCTCCTCACCTCCCAGTCCCTCCTTTTTAATCAAATTTGAGGAATAAAAGTTTTAAAAATGTCAGAAAAGCACAGAGAATCATATAACCAAGTCCTAAGACCCAGACGGAGCTCCCATCTACTCGCTCCTGTTTTCTCTCTAGTAAAGAAAGAAAACGTCACCCGTGTCGGGGACCCTGACGGCCAGCCAGCCCGTGGGGGTGGTGGGCGACCCTGGACCTCGGCCTCCACAGAACAGTGAACACCACTGGTACTGCCTCTGCGGCCAAGAGGGACCAAGGACATGTGGGTGGGACAGAGGAAGGGGCAGCAACCCATCCACAGAGGTTCTTTGAAAATGTGTTGTATCCGGGCAGCCAGTGGGGCAGCGGTTAAGCTCTCACGTTCCGCTTCAGGGGCGGGGTTCGCCGGTTGGGATCCTGGGCAGGGACATATGCGCTGCTCAGCAAGCCATGTTGTGGCAGGCATCCCACATATAAAGTAGAGGAAGATGGGCATGGATGTTAGCTCAGGGCCAGTCTTCCTCAAAAAAAAAAAGTGCTGTAATTTAAATATAAGAGTTAAAAACTGGAACTTGGAAACAATAAAGGAAACTGCCAGTCCCGGGAGAAGGGAGACAGGGGACAGAGCCCGCAGGGAGAGTAACACCCCAAACGGGCTCTCACACCCACACCAGAGCCACGCCTGTCTCCTGACGCCTGAGTATCAGCTGATCACAGAAAACCTGGAAACAGTCGAAGTCCCCCCAGTAGGGGGCGGCCCACCCCTCCACTCAAACAATGGGCCAGAGCCCAGGACGGGCGGCCGGGACTCAACCAGCCTCGCTGCCGGAGGTGCAGGTGCGGGCCGCCTCCGCTCAGTTACTTTTCATCCCCAGGAGGCCCTGCGGTTCCAGTCCCGACAGAGAAAAGCACTAGAAGGGTTGCCAACCACAGTGAGGCGCAGCCGCGCTTCCAATGAGGCCTGGGGTGGAGGCACGTGGAACCTCAGCTTTACCTACAACATTTTCTTTCTTTACCAAAAAACACCTTGGAGCAAAGGTGGCAGGACATTAACACCTATTAACACCTGTTTGTACCCAGTGGCAGGCATGGGAGGGGTTATGTCATTCTCTGTATGTTTCTGTACTTTTGGAGTTTCTCAAAATTACCAAAGCGTCAGAGGGTACTCCTCCCTCCAGCTCGGTTTTATCCTTATGCTTTGTGCACGTGGGTCTGGGTGCTCTGGGTGACACACTGGACTGCACAGGGTTGCTCCTACAGTAAGGCATTAAAGGTCAGGGGTCCAGGTTCCTCCTCCTGATTCAGGCCTGGGCTCCCGGCCGGCCCCACCCAAGGGGGTCCTCAAGCCCCACCTCCGGGTCTGTGTGACCCCGGTGATGCGGCCCTGGCTCCGGCTCCTTACCTCTGTGCAGGCTCTTGAGCGTCTCGTAGGTGAAGAAGCTGAGCCCGGCATAGGGAATGACCCCCAGCACGGTGGGCGTGAACCCGTGGTAGAGGGTTCTCAGCCCCTCTTCTCGGGAGATGCGAATGAAGACATGAAAGATATTGCTGTACCTGCGACGAGAGGGTGGGCTGCAGGCCTCCCGGCACAGGGCACGACCCCTGGCCTCTACTCAGTAATTCTGAGCTCCTCCCAGTCAGCCAGCAGGGCCGGGGCTGGATGCTGACATATCTGTGGAGCAAAAGCTTTGGCCTTCGAGGGGAATGTGCACCTAAGACCCTTCTCCACCTTCACCACTGGGGTCGCTGGGTGGGGCTCAGCTGGGGGCTTTTATTTGGACGCATTTTTAACACCTCTGTGCCCAACTCAAAACGAAGACTCTTGGTTTGATGGAAGCAGAAACTGACCCCCAGACTAAGAAAACCAATTACAGCGGTGCCCCCTTATCCACGGTTTTGCTTTCCCAGGCTTTGGTTCCTCGCTCCGGCCCACCCGGGTGTGAATCATCCCTTTGTCCTGCATGTCCACGTTGTATCAGCTACCTGCCCTGAGTCACTCAGTGGCTGTCTTGGTCATTGTCGTCGGAGATCGACTGTGTCATATTGCAGGGCTTGTGTTCAAGTCACCTTTATTTTACTTAATAATGGCCCCAAAGCACGAGAGTAGTGATGCTGGCAATTTGGATACACTAAAGAGAAGCCGCAAAGTGCTTAAATGAAAAGGTGAAAGCTCTCAAAAAATCGTATGCTGAGGTAGCTAAGATCTACAGTAACTCTTATTACAGTATACTGTTATAACTGTTCTATTTTATCATTGTCACTCTCTTACTGCACCTAATTTATAAATTAAACCTTATAGGTCTGCATGTGTAGGGTAAAACAGTATATACAGGGTTGGATGTATCTGTGGTTTCAAGCATCCATTGGGGGTCTTGCAAGGTATCCCCTGTGGATGAGGGGGGACCACCGTAGTGCCTTCGCGGGACAGCCACACCACACGCCTGGCCTGGCCTGTTGTGCCAGCCGGGCTCCACGCCGAAGAGCACTGAGCCTCCAGCTTCTTCTCCGCTGGATGCAGAGGCCCAGACTCAAACCTCAGGGGCCCAGTAGAGGCATCCGACCTAGGAGCCCCACGAGACACAGCCTCTACTGCTGCCAGAAGCATCACCGCGTTAGGACTCACATTTCCTTTGGGGTCACCGCCATCCGCGCTCTGACCAGGTCCAGGGGGTAGGTCAGCGAAGCAGCCGTCGTTCCAGCCAGAGCGCCTGCGAGGAGGCGGGGCCAAGGGGGCAGAGCTCTGAAAGGCGGGGAGAAGGTGAGACCCCCAGACCCACAGGTCTCAGCCGGAAAGGGGCGGGGGATGCAGGACTGCCACGGCTAGCTTGCTGGCAGCTGAGCTGAGGGGGTGATGGGTAGAGGTCATTCTGGGATGCCTATGGCTGCCTTCTCTTTCCTCTGCTTGTATGAATGACTGAATGACATGGACCGTCCCCACGGCTCTGGGGCACAGTCGGGATCACGGGCCCTCCTGGGACTCAGTGTCTGACGCGGTGTGCTTGTATTGAACGGAGAACAGGGTGACGTGAGGGAGTGAAGAGGGTTGGGGATAGGAGGAGGGGGCGGGGCCTCACTCGAGTAGGGGGGCGTGGGGCGGGGCCGGGGGTGGGGCCTCACTCTCCGCGGAAGCCGTAGTAGCGACCCAGGACCCGCTTGTACTCCTCGTGCGCGCTGAACTGGATGGCGGCGTAGGGCACCACGCGCACCATGGTGGCCGAGTTCCCGCGCCACAGGCTCAGGAAGCCCTCGTTGAGGTAGGTGAAGTAGAGGAGTCGGAAGGCCTCCTGGGGGAGGGTGGGGGAGGCGCAAGGTCACCGCCCACCGCCAGCCTCGGTCCCGCTGCTGGTGAACACCTGCTTTATTTTGTCCAGCCCCGCGCCTGGGGGCGACCCAGTCGATCCAACTGCGCCTTACCCTCCCCCATTCCCTGGGCCCCGCACTGGGAACCCCTCTCAGTCCCCCGACGCTGGGAACTGCACAGTGAGCTGGGGGAAACCAGGCCCAGAACGCGGTCAGAGGGAGTTCTGTTGATGTCTGGCAGTCTAGCTTTTAAAAATACTCTATCTTTTCCTTTATCAAGAAGGTAACGGCCTGCTCTGTGTTTAAAAATATATCCAATATGAAAACGTGGATTTAGAACATCGAGTCCCTGCCCCATGGGTACAGGGGGTCCCATCAATTCCCAGGGTGGGCTGAGGCCAGGTAGAGCGCAGGGTGTGGGGCCTGGCAGCGCAGCAGCCTGGGAACTGGCCTGGGGGTTGGGAACCAATGGGAAAAAGCGTCTCCCCACCCCCACCCCTCCTCCACCGCCTCCTGCCAGCCCAGCAGGGCAGACGGTAACCTACTGGCTCACCTTGGCAGAAAATCTTTTTGAAGACACTGGAAAAAAACAAAAACACAACAAAGATTGTTAGCTGTAAAGGACAGCACCCCCAGTCTGCCTGACCTCCACCACAGGGGTCTGGTCTGAGCGTGCCTTGCGGAATGAGAGCAGCCCTGGAGGACCTCCCCTCTCAACGGCCCAGTTAGGGGCAACCTCAGCAACGTCACCCCTCCACACCACACCATACCACACCCAGGGCCTCTCTGCACACCAGCTTGTCTCCAGGAAGGGGAGCTGAGCTGCCATCTGACCTCCGGAGACAGTAAGAGTCTTCAGCAGGGGCCTGTGGGAAGAGGTGCCTCTGGAGGGTCGACACTCAGCAGCCCTACGCTGGCTGGACTCCAGTCTAACCAAACCCTTTGGGGAAGGTGTGCCAGCCGCCAGCCATGTGGGGATCAGCCAAGGGGCTCTGGTTCCCTCAGGACAAGGCCCAGGGGGCATTCCAGGTCTGGGGTCTGCCCTCTCTTCTGGGAGGCCTGAAACCGGCAGAGTTAGCGATTGATAAGTAGCTAGGAACTAAACTTTTTTTTCCTTTTTGCAATTACTGGTTATGACTTTTAGCTGTTTACCCACCCACTGTTAAGTGCGCTTAGGCAATATGCTATCTGACTCCCCACTAGGTTCCTATAGGTAACATCCCCTGGAGCCTGGGTCACCATGGTAAGGGGTGTGCAAGCTGTTTTTCAGGAATTAGAACCCCTTGTCCACTCCAAGCTGGTTGAGACCACCAACTCATCAACCGGGCCTGCGGAGATGTCCGATAAGTGACATTTTGACATCAAGAGGCTAAAGACTCCCCCCTCAGATCATGCTAATGCCGCCATTTTGTGAGCATGGGTCCTGTGAAGAGGCATGGAGTCTGACTACGCTTGCGCAGATCATCAATTCCCTCACCTCTCCTCACCTCCAATCACCTCTCTCCACATTTCAGACCACCTTGCCCCCCATCCCATAAATATCCCTGAGTCCCTATTTTCGGGGAAGCGAATTTGAGGCTCATGCTCGCCCTTCCTCACGTGGCTGCCTTGTGAGTAAACCCTCTCTCTGCTGTGATCTTGTTGTCTCAGTGTTTGGCTTTCTGGGCAGCAGGCAAAAACGAACCTGGTTTGGTAACAGGCCTGGTACTGGCGCCCTTAACCCACCTCTCCCACCCTCTGTGGCAGCCCGGCTGGCTCCCCTGCTCCATGGTGTGCTCTGCCATAGTGGCCACAAGGACCTAGAAATATAGGCCACGAGGGGTGGCAGTCTTGCAGCCTCCCCTCCTCACTCCTGTGCATCTGCTGTGTTCCCGGACGTCCTTGCACTGTGTGTGAACGTGTGTGCACACCTACAGCCTCCAGAGTTAACCCAGCTCCCTGCAGGGCGCCACCCTGGGCATCTGCTCCGGGAGGCACAGGGAGATGCCTGCTCAGCCGCAGCCTGCCCTCTCTCACCTCAGCTCACTCCTCAGGGAGGAGGGTGATATTCATGTCCTGTCCTATGGATGAGGAAACTGAGGCACAGAGAGGCTAGGGGAGCCGCTGGAGGAAGTGGGGAGGGCCCAGCTCGAGTCTGCAGTCCTCTCCTCCCAAACAGCTAAAGGCAGGGGTCCTGGGCTGTGACCGTCCTCCTGCCCGGTGCCACAGAGGCAGTCACCGTCTGCCAGATGCAAAGGCCTCATCTTCAGGGGATCCTCTGCCTGCTTAACCCTGAGGAGGGAGGGAGATGGCTTCTTGAACTGTGTCCCCCAAAAAGATATGTCCATGTCCTCACCCTGGTACCCGTGACTGTGACCTTATTTGGAAACAGGGTCTTTGCAGATGTAATTAAATTAAGATGAGGTCATACTGGAGTGGGGTGGGTCCTAAATCCAATGACAGGTGTCCTTATAAGAAAAGGAGAGGACACAGACACAGAGGGCAAGGCAGAGATGGGGTGATGCAGCCACAAGCCAAGGATGCCTGGGGCCCCTAGAAGCTGGAAGAGGCGAGGTAGTGTCCTCCCCTGAGCCCCCAGAAGGAATTAACCTGGGTGACCCCTTGATTTCAGCCTCTGGCCTCCGGAACGTGAGACCATAAATTCCTGTTCTGTGCTGCCTGGTTGGGGGTGCTTTGCGATGGCAGCCCCTGGACACTAACAGAGTTTCTAAGTGGGTTTTAAAGAGGCATTTTTAAAGCCAATTTGCAGTGCAGTTTGGGGGGGGCTGTGGAGGAGGACGGTGACTGCCTGGCAGCATCTCTATTGCACGGGACAGACGGACAGACCACATTTACCTTGGAAGATGATTTTGGTTCGGTCTAGGGGAGCTACTGCCGTTTTGGCGAGAGCACCAGCCAGGGCCCCGGACAGGAGGGAGCTGAGAACTTGCCTGTGATCGCTCTGCAAGAAAACACCCAAACGCGTGGGGTCAGAGAGGGAGGAGAGGGGTCTGCTCTACTGGGGACGGTGCCCAGTACCCAGGAGGACTGCCTTGCCCCCACCCCTGGTCCAGGGCCTTGAGGTGCACAGTGGCCAGAGCAGTGTGGCCCTGCTGGGCCCTGGTGCCATGGGGCACGAGGCAAGCTGTGCTGAGTCCAGCGGCTGCAGAGCCTTCAAAGGACACAGTGAAGACGGCCCGGGCAACATGAGAGGTGACGTGCTATCTCGGCCATCCCAGGAGGTTCCAAGTTCTCGGTCCCATAATAGGACTGACCCCAAACAGAAGAGTCACCTGACCCATCCCAGGCGAAAACTTTGGTTCCGCCCACCACCCATGTGAGCCACACTCCTGCGCTGCAGCATTTCAGAGCAGTCAGGAGGGCCCTGGTGGTCTGGGGACCGGGCAGGGGGGTCAGGAAAGCACATGGAGTCTGTGGCAATGCATCCTCTTTCCACAATTTTCTGTCAGGACTTCAGAGGCCAGCATCTGTGGCTCTTCATCCAGCCAAGGCGAGGATGACTGATGGTGATGGCGCTGACCCACATTGAGTGCTCCCTCCACCAGCCTTGGACGTGGGGCCAGTGCTTTCTCACATCTTCTCCAGGCTCCCTGATCTCCCACTTGCACAGCCCTCCTTCCCTCGCAGGTCCATCTGAGCCTTAAGGAAGCCACCTGCTCATCAAGTTAGAGTGTCCATTACCCCAGCGGGCTTGGCTACAGAACTCTCAGTGAGCAACTGTGGGGAGCACTCTGGAATGTTCTAGAGTGGAAGCACATCCATCTTTCCTGGCTCCGAAATGAGTAAGGAAGGCGAGGGGCGGGTCATTCAATAATCCCAGAAATCTGTGAAGTCTGATGCGGACCAGACACCCTGAGGGGCCTGGGGACACACAGCATGGGGTAGGGGTATGTATGAGCTCCCACCACCCCCATGGGGCTGCCAGTCCACAGGGAGAGCCAGACATGAATTAAATCTTCAGACAAATATGCACAGTCACCAACCCAGGAGGGGATGTGAGGAGGGGGGCTCAGGATTCTGGAGACAGGATAGGGGGTGAGGGGCTGAGGTGTAAGTAACTGGCGTATGTGTGACAGTATTAGAGGGGGGCAGAACAGAATACTCAGAGGCCTCAGTGAAAAGGAGCAGGTGGCCCTGGGGGACCACAAGGAGGGCAGGGTGGCTGACCCAGGGAAAGGGAGGGGGACAGGGAAGGGAGAAGAGATGAAAGGTGGGTGGGGGCTGGACACAACCTGGGGGCCCCACAAGGAGGCTGGTCTTTGCCCAAAGAGACATGGAAAAGCATGGAAGGGGGACAGGCCATTTTAACTGTAACCAGAAGAGGTGACTCCTGCAGAAACCCAGGATGGACAGGCAGAGGCTGGGATCAAGAAGGGCTGTGGGAGCCTTTAGGGGGTACAAGTGGCAGCCTGAGTCTGAGTGGGCATTGGCAGGTCTCCCCGGAGCACGTTCAGCTCAGTGGGTGGCTCAGGGGTGAAGAGCTGGGCTCCATCCAAGTCTGTCCACATACCTTGCCTGAGTGTGGGTTCTGCCCGACCGACCACAGTGACCACATGGCCTCTCTGGTCTGGGTCCAGCTCCCAGATGCTCTCCCGAGGGTCTCAGATGCTCCCAGGGGCTGTTTGCCCCGCCACCTGGGCCTGCCCCTGTAGGGCTCTGGCCTTTCCCTAATGCCCCCATGTCCCCTCCAACCAGCCCAGCCCACTCCCCCCTCAAAGAACAGATTCCATGGTAGTGTTCCCCTCCAAGTTTCTGAGCCTGAGCTTCAGCGCAGGCTTCCATCCTCTTGCTTCCCAGAGGCCCAGCTTTGGGGACCGCTGCCTTTTCCAGGTCACACAGCAAGGTTCTGGACATCTGGTCTTGTTGGCTTTGAGGGGTATGGATGTCAGATGCTCAAATGCTCAGTCGTGTTCCTGGTACCACTCCAAGGCCCGACGGGCCCCCTGCCTCCATTTCTTCTTTGTGAATCAATGCAGTGACCGCTGCCCTCGTGGGCCACTGTGAGCAGAGGCAACACCCCAAGCACGGGCCCTCCCTGGGCCCTGTGGGCACTAGAGGTGGAGCTGACGTGTCCCTTCCATCTCCTTCCCCAGGTTACTTCCTATGCAGTCTGCGGTTCTTAAATCACAAGGCACATCGGGACACATATGCCCTTAACCCCTAACTTGCGAGGTCGTACTCCGGGGACATGCTGTGAGCCCACTTGCCGTGCTCAGTGGAGGCTGCTGCCTTGGGCTGATGCTTCCAGTGACTCTTAAGTGACCACGGCTGGTGTGTTCATAAAGAGCTGGGCACAGGCATCACCGAATGGTCAGAGTCTCCATACCCACTATATAGACAGAGCCTGCAAATGAAGGATGAGGAGACAGCCCAGGAGAGAGAAAGTGGGCAAGTCACAGACGGGATCCACACTGGCCGTGAACACCACAAGAAGATGCTTGGCTTCTCAACCAAAGAAACGGGACTTTACAGAGTGAGCGCTGCACATTAGGCTTGCCGAGCAGACCAAAGCTGATGTGGTTGTGCCAGCCAGGAGAGAGGAAAACCTGCGCTGTCTGTCCCTGCGCACACGGGCGCCGGGGCCTTGTACTGCGCGTGTCCACTTGGCAGGATCCAGCCAGCCAGCCAGCGGAGGGAGGATGCGTCTCCCTCATGCTCTGCCGGGAAGCTCACTAGACTGTGAGGGCTGGCCGTGCCTGATCTGGGGTTTGGCAGCCCCCCCCCCCCCCCCCCCCCCCACGTGGTGACAGTGGCCCCACCTGCTGGCCCAGCGAACCAGTCCTCTCACCCAGCTGGCACTTTGCAGGGCACCTGGCACTTCCCCTGGAATTCGGGGAAAGGTTGGGAGGACTGAAGATGACGCTTCAGCCTTTGACCCCGTGGACTTTGAGAAGTGCCTGCGGCGCCGGAGCGGGGATAGGTTTCTTCATGGGGCTGGGTCAGTCTGCGTTCCAGGTTCAGCCCGGTGAACTTCTATCTGCTTCTACAGTGAACAAGGACAGGGCTGATCTGATTTCTTTAAAAGGGAACGTACATTCAATTGAAGGGTGGAATCAGAGATGGACTTCAGAGCACCCTCCCCCACGGTGGGCCCCGCCTTTGGCTAATTCTTTTGTGTTTGCAAATCTGAGTGAGAAAAGGGGTTCAAGGACACTTTTTGACATTCCACATTTGGGCGAGGTTCTGGCTTCTTGGCAAGTGGTTGGGCCAGCTGGATCCACATCACAAATGGGGCTCTAAATGGAAAAGGAGGTGGCCGGCCTGTGTCCCACCTCCCCCCACCCCCTGCCACATGGCGCACTGATGCAGCTCCAACCTCAGTGTGGGGGAAGCGATTTGTAACGAGGTGCAGGAGCACTGAAGAGGGACCCTGTGATAACGCCCATCCAGGAGGCCAGGTACTTGCCTTTGAAGAGACGGGTGAGGACAGGACAGCCTCGGCATCCTCACGCAAACGCACCGCACCTTCTTTCACACCATTACCCATTCCAGGCCTGCTCAGGATGGCGAGACTGGGTCCTGGGGAGTGAGAGGGGGTGTGGGGAGACCGGGTGAGAAGGGGGCCTCCCTCACCCGCCTCGGGCCCGGGACTCATCCTGAAGCCAGAACTGCCTGTGCAAGAGTGCTTTTCTTAACCTGGCCTCTGTCCCCCTGCAGGGGAAGGACGCCCACACTGGCATCCAGATGCGGCAGTCCTCAGTGCTGATCACTTAATCATTTACAAAGGCCTTTCTCATCGGCTCTTTTATTTGATCGTCATAAACAGGTCTCTGAGTTGTCTGTTTTTTAAACCTAGCAGCAAACAGGTAGATGGGCTCAGAGAGGTTAAACCACCCCAGTGAAGTCACAGCAGGAGGTACGGATGTGGTGGGCTGTGGGGTGGGCTGTGGGGCATGGAGGCCGGAGGGCCCTGCCTGCCTGGAGTCAAAGGCCCATTTGGCTTATGTCAGCTTGGACCTGAGTTTCCGTCCACAGAAATACTTTTAGAAAATTAATCTTTTTCCTACCATGTGGCTGCCTGCTTTTTGTGGCCAAATTTACAGCAAAGGGCTCTAATACTTGAGGATTCCTCTCTGGAAACCTACATTTATCCTCCTGGTGGAAGTGCACGCAGAGCTCAGCAAACCACAGTGAGGGGACCAGAAGGAAAAAAGGATGAAGGACAGGTGTCACCGAGATGCTTCCATGCACCAGTGTCCTTTGAAGTCTGGGTTCCTATGCTTTAAATGATCCAATAAATCAATACACTTGACTGTAAAATGATGCAAATGATGCAGATGCACCCTGAGCGGGCCGTGGAAGCCCCTCAGGACCTGCAGGTCCTCCCAGGCACCCCGTATCAATGCCTATGCGGAATGTCCTAGAATGCGCAAGTGTGATTCTGCTCCACTTGCCCTCTGCCACTGACTGTTTTCCCACCTAAAACAGGCCCTGGCTCCGGGAGGAACAGCAGCTTCCAAGATGGAGCAGGAATAGAGGATGAGCCTGGAGCACCCTGAAGTGCCAGGGAGTAACCAAAACCAATGGGGGTGTGACAGGGGGACAAGGGAGCAGAATCAACGTAGCCAAAGCTGGAACAGATTGAGCAACAAAATCAATAAAGCAGTGTTGGATTATAAAAACTCCAAAGTGTAAAATAGCCACAAGTCCATACTGATGTAAATGAAGGGACACATTTCCCACGCAGAGGAATTCCAGATGACTTGTGCAGATGCTCCACCCTTGAGGAGGGGTGCGTGACCCCTGACCCCTTAGCTGTGGGCTGTACCTAGTGACTTCCTTCCAAAGGGTACAGTATGGAAGGGAGCACAAGAGTCACATTACAGTGGAGACACCTGACAGATGCCACCTCAGCCAGGTGATCAAGGTCACATCACAGTGATGCTGTGTTGATGGCATGTGCCCTGGACACGGTATGACGAGAGGGGCACTTCACCTCTGTGCTCCTCCTCCCCAAACCCGTCCCCCAGTCTAACCACGAGAAAAACACCAGACCGACTCCAACTGGGGGCATCCTACAACATACCCGCCCAGTCCTCCTCAGAACTGTCAAGGTCATCAGAAACAAGAAAGTCCGAGAAACTGTCTTAGCCCAGAGGAGGCTAATGTGATGACAAATGTCATGTGGGATCCTGGGACAGAAAAAGGACACTGGGGGAAACTGAGGAGAGCCGAATAAGGTCGAGACTTTAGTTAATAAAAATATACTAGAATTTGCTCATTAGTTGTGACAAATGTACACGCTAACATAAGATGTCATTGAGAGGGGAAACTGGGTGTGTGGGGCATGGGGGAATCTCTATCACCTTCGCAATTTTTCTGTAAATCTAAAACTGCTCACAAAGAGACACGAGGCCCTAGCAATCTTTTCAAGCCCGTTGCTGGGGGTACAGGTCAGTGGGATTCACTGAGGCTCTATCACTCCCACCCCCGGCACATCCCCTATTGTCTTAAGCCCCCAAGTTTGTGGTGATTTGTTACAGCAGCCCCAGGAAACTAAGACAGGGCCCTTTGCAGGGGTAAACCGGGGGCCGCCAAGTTCCTAGCACCCAGCAGAGCGGGCCTTGGGCCTGTGCACTGCTCCAGCAGAGCCGCCTCCTGGCAGCTCCCAGGCCTGCAGGGTGGGAGGAGGAGATTCCTGTCCTGGGGGAATGGGGGGGGGGGGGTCCTCAAGATTTTGTCCCTTGGGCCAAAGGCTGATTTCTCTAAGAAATAAAGAGCTCTTTCAAATTGGTAAACAAACAAACAAACAAAAAACCCAAGACAAAAAAAGGCAAAGAAACAACCAGCTCGTGGAGAAGGAAACAAATAACTTAAAAATATGACAGGTGCTGATTGCGCTCAAATTGGAGAAAGGTGGTTTTCCCCTCTGGTGAGGGGCTGTTTGTCTGGATGGGGGCAGTAACCCAACTTCGTGATGAGATGAGGGGAGGCCGAGGGTGGCACCTCTTTGTGGGTGAATTGGCAAACGCCTAGGAATGTGTGCTGTGCCCCCAACACGTGAGCACAGACTTGTGGGCCAGTAAGGCCACTGCCCGCTGCTGGTCGCAGTGAAGGTCTGAAGGTCTGGTGGGGAGCTGTAGGTGGGTGAGAAGAGGGGAGAGGTGACCTAAGCCCTCATGTGAGAATGCCTCCCAGCCCATTACTAATGGGCGAACTGACCTGGACCTGTGTGGGATGCTGTCTAGAGCTAAAGAGCAGAAGCAGACCAGGTGTTTTACTGTGTGCTGTCCACAGTAATGGGGACTTGCGGACAAGTGAGGGGCCGAGGGCAGGTGGGGCCTGACTTGTGAAGTATAGACTCCCCTGCAGTCGGCACTTCTCCTCCCCGCACTTACCTATCCACCGATAACAGAGAGAGGACAGGACACACCCTGCTCCCCCTACCCCCGGAGTGCCCTTCCCTGGTCAGACCCCTCCCACTGAACTCAGGGACCCCATCTATACTCCCTGCTGGCCCCCAACCCCTGCAACTGCCACATGATTCTGGATTCATGCACCCCCACCCCAGGGAGGTCCCACCTCACTGAATGGGGCCTCCCACTGCCCTGCACAGTGTCCAAGCTCAGAACGGTCACCAGGCCCCCTTGTGCCACCAATGTGGGGACACCCTGGCCAGGACTTCTCTGTACCCAGCCCCCTAGGTCGGGCCCAAGAACAAGGGCTCCTTGGGCATCACTTCACCTCTCAGAGTCTGGAGCTCCTCATCTGTCAGTGACTGATAGTGACTGACAGCCCATGTGGACAAGGATGAGGCCTGGAATGTGGCAGGATGGCCTCAGCTGGTGCATGCCCTCCACCGTGCCAGAGCCGCCTGCCCCGGGTCTGCAGGAGGTTCTGGCTTCCTTTGGTCCCGGCCTGCAGCACGGGCTCTCTCCCTCTCTCCAGGGCACAGGCCCGGGCTCTGCACCTCTGGACCAAGAGGGTTTCATAACATTCTTTTGTTTCTTTTGTACCTTGTTTCTTCCACTGTTGCTAGTAATACCAAGTTTCTTTCTTGTTAAAACAATTTTCATATATTTATTAGCTGACCAGTTATTTAAGAAATCTTCTAGATTATAACCTACATTAGGAAACACATTTTGCATCACAGGTTCACTTACACTCACACACACTCATGCCTGAATGTCCTAACTAGAACAAAAATTTCAGCAAGTAGCTGATAGCCCTTTTAGCCGCAATGTGCTCTGCCTTCTTCCCCACCCCACCCCCACCCCAGTTCGATTTCAGTAAAGCTGATCATAACCACCTAAACTGATTGCATGAATCTGGGTCTCAATCAGCAGGCTGAAGGAACACTGTGTCCCAGGCTGTGGTTTGAGAGGAGCTCTTCATATCCTTCTATATCTTCATGTCTTGGAGATTTTATATTACATATGAATATATGGGTATACACACAAACACATATGCATGCATTTGAAGCTCTAACCTCAGAGTTAAATACAAATTTCCTTTTGAGGCAGTAACACAAAATATCCTTTAGATGAATTAAGTTAGAAAACCGTGGGGCCGGCCCTGTGGAGTGGTTAAGTTCACGCCCTCTGCGTGGGCGGCCGAGGGTTTCATGGGTTTGGATCCTGGGCGCGGACATGGCACTGCTCATCCAGGCCATGCTGAGGCTGCATCCCACATGCCACAACTAGATGGACCCACAACTAAAAATATGCAACTATGTACTGGGGGGCTTTGGAGAGAAAAAGGAAAAATAAAATCTTTAAAAAAAAGAAAGAAAGAAAACCGAAGGGTGAAGTGAATCCTAGAAGAGGGGGTGCAGCCAGCAGAACGGGGGGAGGAGGTCCCCAGGATCTCAGAGGAACCGGTCCCAGGAGTCACCCTGGATCCCTCATCACAGCAGAAGGATTGCTCTCTGGGGTCAGAAGTGCCCTGTGTTCTCTGAGGTTCAGGTATGCGAAGAGGAGAAACGAAGTCACAGCCTGGCCCTGGGGACGAGGGTGAGATCAGGGTGCCACTTGCTCCGGGTGACACTTTTGCTCCTTAATAAGCAATTGCACACCTGGCCAGGACTTCCAGGAAGATGCTAAACCAAGACAGTACTTCATAGGCATCATTTGGCAGGGAACAAATACTTTTGGTTTTGCTCCAAACCCACACTTGGACTTCTCAAAATGTAAGACACTCACAAGGTCAAAGATGTACTTATATAAAATAGTATTGGGAGGATGGAACATTAGATTAGGCCAGTTGTAAATGTTTGCTCCTAAAAAAACAATCTTTGACTCATACAACTCAATATCAAATAAAACAAAGAATCTGATTAAAAAATGGGCAGAGAATCCGAATAGATATTTTTCCAAAGAAGACATACAGATGGCCAATAGGCACATGAAAAGATGCTCAGTATCACTAATCATCAGGGAAATGCAAATCAAAATCACAAGACGGGGCTGGCCCTGTGGCCAAGTGGTTAAGTTTGTGCCTTCTGCTTTGGCAGCCCAGTTTTGCTGGTTCGGATCCTGGGTGTGGACATGGCACCGCTCATCAGGCCATGCTGAGGTGGCGTCCCACATAGCACAACCAGAGGCACTTACAACTAGAATACACAACTATGTACCAGGGAGCTTTGGGGAGAAGAAGAAGGAAAAAAAAAGGAAGATTGGCAACAGATGTTAGTGCAGGTGCCAATGTTTAAAAAAAATTCACAAGGAGATGCCACCTCACATCTGTCAGAATGGCTATTATCAAAAAGATGAGAAACAGCAAGCGTCAGTGAGGATGCGGAGAAAAGGGAACCCTTGTGCACTGTTGGTGGGAATGTAAATTGGGGCAGCCACTATGGAAAACAGTATGAAGTTTCCTCAAGAAATTAAGAATAGAACTACCATATGACCCAGCTATCCCACTTCTGGGTATTTATCTGAAGGAAATGAAAATACTAACTTGAAAAAATATATACACACCTCTATGTTCACCGCAGTATTATTCACAATAGGAAGACATGGAAACAACCTAAGTGCCTGTCAATGGATGAATGGATAAAGAAGATGTGGTAATAAATACAATGGAATACTAGTCAGCCATAAAACAGATGAAATCTTGACATTTGTGACACCATGGATGGACCTAGAGGGCACTATGCTAAGTGAAATAAGTCAGAGAAAGACAAATGCCATGTGATCTTACTTATATGTGGAATCTAAAAAAAATAAAACCAAGAAAGTGAACTCATAAATACAGAGAACAGATGGGTGTTTGCCAGAGGTGGAAGGTGGGGGTGGGTGAAATGGGTCAAAAGGTACAAACTTCCAGTTATAAAATAAATAAGTCTTGGGCATGCAATGTACAGCATGATGACTATACTTAATAAGACTGTATTGCATATTTGAAAGTTGCTAAGAGAGTATATCTTCTTATTATTTTTTTAAGATTTTATTTTTTCCTTTTTCTCCCCCAAACCCCCCAGTACATAGTTATATATTTTTTAGTTGTGGGTCCTTCTAGTTGTGGCATGTGGGACGCCGCCTCAGCG
The DNA here is from genome assembly GCF_021613505.1 of Equus quagga. Lineage (NCBI taxonomy): Eukaryota > Metazoa > Chordata > Mammalia > Perissodactyla > Equidae > Equus > Equus quagga. The sequence goes on along the minus strand of NC_060275.1, from coordinate 67,325,556 downwards.
TGGCCTGATGCGCAGTGCCATGTACATGCCCAGGATCTGAACCAGCAAAAACCCTGGGCTGCCAAAGCGGAGCGCGTGAACTTAACCACTCGGCCACAGGGCTGGCCCCAACTAAGAGAGTAGATCTTAAAAGTTCTCCCCATGAGAAATATCTGTGTGTGGTGATAGGTGTTAACTAGACTTATTGTGATGATCACTTTCTGATATATACAAACATTAAATTATTATGTTGTACACCTGAAATTAACGTTATATGTCAATTATATCTCAAGTGAAAAAGAGACAATCTCTGGAAAAAGATGGGGGAGAGCTCAGAGCTCTGACCCTCAGCATCCCCCCCAGGGTCCCCAGCGATATGGACATCCTGCTGCCATGCCTCAGTCTTGGCTCCTTTGTTGGAATCTCTGACCTCCCGAGACTGTGTCCTGTGCATGACCACCAGGATCTCATGGACCCAAAGACACACATCCACACTCTGCGTGCGGGCGACACTGGCTCTCCAAGGGTCTCTGTGTTCAGCTGGGGAGCCCAACTCTCGGTCCAGCACTCTAGACGCCTCTTCTCCCTAGGGAGACCTGCGCTCGCTCTCAGTGCTGTGGCTTCCTTCTGTAGCTGGTGAACATCCCATGACCAGTGGTGGCTTTCTGCCTACACGTTATGTCTGTCAATATTTACGTGGACGATGCCCTGGCAGCCACTCTACTGAGCACACTGCCCTGTGGCTCTCTCTCCAGAGGAGAATCTGTTTTAAAATTCAAATGCACATTCCTCAATTCAGAGTGGAAGCTGAGCCACCTCTGAAGTGAGCCACCTGCATGGTCTCAGGTGGTGAAGAGAGAACAAGTGCCTACGTGGAACGATGGTGGGGACAGGATTGCTGTGAGGGGCTGGGGGGTCTGGGATTGTTCCTTCAAAATACCATCAGCACAAGAAAAGAACAATTTGTAACTGTGTATGATGATAGACCTTAACTAGACTTATTTGGTGACCATTTTGCAAAACACACAAATACTGAATTATTATGTTGTACACCTGAAATTAATATAATGCTATATGTCAATTATATCTCAATAAAAAATGCAAAACAAACAAAAAAAACAAAAACTCTTCAGGTAAGAGAGAGAGAATATACACCGAGACAGTGGCCAAACCATACACGACGCTGGAACTCTGACCCACCACCTGTGCAGCCACCAGCCAGGGAGGCAAGCCACAACCCCTGAGGCAATCAACCCCAAACAGCTAGGACTTGGTCAGTGACTGCAGCCTCCCTAATTTCGGCTCCTGCTTCCAACTTAGGACCGAGAGAAAGCCAAATATGCCCTCCTGACCAGCGACACAGGACACCTGCTTCTCGTCAGCTGCCCCAGCTTCCACATGCCAACAGCCTCTGGTGGGCACACCTGCGCCTTCACTTCTCCTCTCCCCTGCCTGCCTTTGATTCTCTGCCAAACGCAGTGATGGCAACTGCCCGCTTGCTCTAGCACACTCTGAATAAGCAGGCTCTATTGTTCTCATTTGGGGGGTCTTCCTCTATTTCCACAGGTAACTGAAGGTTACAGGGTAGAAGAGGCAGCTCTTTCTTATGGTAGAATTTCAACCAATAAACGTACAAGAAATGATGGACACAAAGTCATCGTTAGGCAAATGCCAGAATCCACTGCTGCCATCAAGAACCACAAGTGGATGGACGCTAAGATGAAGGAGTGAAAACATGACAAGAAACAGGGTATCCAGTGGTCTCTAAGCATCTACCCACAAAACACTTAATAATTTCTCTGGGCAGAGAAACCTGGCAGACCTCACCTTGACCCAAGTGATCAAGGTCAGCACCAGTGATGGCTCGTACCCCCAACATGATACACCAGGAAACACACAACATCACTTCTGTGGGATTCCTGCCCAAGATGCACAACCCCAATCTAATCACAAGGGAACTTTGGGCAAAGCACACTGAGGGACCCGCTACAAACCACTGAGCAGTTTTCAGCAACCATGTGGGGGTCGTGGACGATGAGGAAAGACTAAGGATCCATCACAGTTCAGAGGAGACCTTGGAGACGTGAGGACTAAATGCAGCGAGGGAGCCTGGACCAGAAAAAGGGCATGAGGGCAAAAACGGGGGAATCTGACTTCGGTCTGCAGATGAGTTCCCAGTGTTGCCTCAATGCAAATTGAGAACCTCTGGTTCTGGTCACCATGTGGTGATGCAAGATGCTAACACTGGGGGCAGCTGGGTGAGGGGTACACAGGAACTCTCAGTTATTTTTGTCACTTCGCTATAAGTCTAAAATTATTTCAAAATAAAAAGCTAAAAAACAAACAAACAAACAAACAAAAATGCCTTGAGAAATCCAGGAGCTTCTGGGATGTGCCAAAAGTTTCAGAGAAACATATTTCAGATGTCTGTTGCCATCGAGGGGCTTGCCGGTGACCTGGCTTGTCCCTGTCCAGTCAGTGTTTCAGAGCCAGGGGTCATGGTCACAAGCTGGGGAAGGGTGCTGGCAGCCATGAACGCCCCATCTCAGGGATTTGTGCTGCCCGGTTTGTGGGGGGACCAGTGCTCTTCTTGGCAGGCACACTCTGACCCTGGCTGCTCCTCAGAGCTGGGTGTTGGGGGTCAGCAGCTGTGGGGTCTCCAGCTGGGGCCTGTCTCTCACTGCACATGTGGGTGAGAATGGGTGAAGACAGACACTCAACACAATGGCACACCACCACCTATTGTTTATTACCTCCCTCTGCCCTGTGCTCTCTCACTGGCCAGCCTTAACCAGAGCATCAGTGATATTTTACAGATGGGGAAGCTGAGGCAGTGTGAGTCCTCGCCCGAGGGTGATAAACATCATCATTAATCACCAAATGGCGGTGTCACAGCCGCTGGTTTATCTCCCCATTTTACCGAGGAGACATGGAGAAGCTTGGCCAGACCAAGGACAGAGGGAATCTGGGCCCCGGAGCAGGACTCCAAAGCAAAGGCCACGTCCTCCTCCATGGAGCCCCAGCCCCATGGCCAGCCTCAACACCATCTCAACCTGAACAATTCTCCTAGAGAACCACGAGCCTCTTAATCAAGACTTTGCTTAACCTGAGGAACAACAGTGCCGGGGAGGCAGGGGGAGGGTCTGGCTGCACTCGGATATCCCCTGAACGCAACTTGCAAAGCCACACAGAACACAAACAACCTGTCCACTGAAGCATTGCAGGACAAAGGTGACAGTATGGACTGCCAGGCTGAGATCCGAGTGGGCTGGGAGCCCCATTGGCCGAGCCCAATGCCTGAGGCTCCGTTCTGGAACAGAAGCCTGGAAGAGGCAGTCAAGGGGCCTGCTGAGCACTGGCAGGTTTGCAAGTCAGAGTACACCACCTAGGTGGGATCCTGGGTAACTCATCCCTGTTGTTGGCTGACACCAAAGGGCTACTTGGTAGATGGAAGCCTCTGAGGGACCATGGCCCAGTGTCTGGGGGCCTGACACGTTCCAGTCTTGCAGCTGGAAGAAGGTGGCCCTGGCCTGCTGGCTCCCGCAAGCCTGGAAGAAGCCAGTGTAAATCATGTCTGGGAGATGATACACTGGGCCTTGCATGATTTTAAAAATCGAATATCCTGAACCCAACCTAAGGTAACGAGGCACATGGGAGACCACATGCCACGTGCGAGGAGAAACGATGACACACAGGCGGGCTGGGCAGACACCGCATCTGAAAGGCTGATGGGAGTGTGCTGGAAGAGCCCTGGCCACGCCCCTTCTGGCTGTGGGGCTTCAGGTGGAGGGCTCCTGGCAGGGCAGGTGGATTAGGAACAGTGGGCAGTGACACATGGAGGTACTGATAAGATAAATAAGCAGCAGGGGCCTCTTGAGACCCCCAAATGTCATGGCTGCAGTTCCAAGAAGGACGACCATGTAATGGGAGCTTGGCCTGTGGCATCAAGGCAAAGGGAGCCTAGGCTGACCTGGTCGGCAAGACTGTTATTACTCCTTTTCCAACGTGACCATCAACAGAAGTCCAGGCTTTATTTGGTTTCACCAGTTATTGCCCAAATCTCCCTTTTCTGTCCCAGAATCTCATCTATGAGCCCGAGGTCTTCTCAGTCCTGCAGGATGCCACCCCTACGCCCCCTAATCTGGGTTTGTCTGATGTATTTTCCTTTTTTTTTCTGGTGAGGAAGATGGCCCTGAGCTAACATCTGTGCCAATCCTCCTCCACTACAGATGTGGGACGCCAGCACAGAGTGGCTTGATGAGCAGCGTGTAGGTCTGTGCCTGGGATCCGAACCCGCAAACCCCAGGCTGCTGAAGCGGAGCAGGCAAACTTAACCACTATTCCACCAGGCTGGCCCTGTCCGAAGTATTTTCTCACCACTAGCCAGGGGTTGTGAGGTCTCAGAGGGACCACAGAGGTGAGGAGCCCTCCCAGTCACATTACACCTGAGTGCACAGACTTAATCCAGGTGAGATGAACCCAGGCCTCTTGCTTAAGGTGGGGTCTGCCAGGTGTCTCCATCAAGTGACCTTTTCCCCTTTCCAGACTCTTCTTTGGTATCAGCCTACCCTCAGGGGTGCGTTAAGCTCCACCTCTGGAGGGGGAGAATCGACATACAGGACTTGGAATTCTTCCACAGGAACCACGGTCTCTTCTCCCCCATTTATTTACTTATTTAGTCACTTATTCGGATCAGTCTGGTCTCGTGGATGTCCACTTTACCCTCTGGGTTAAATCAGATGCTCTGTTATTTACTGTTCTGATCTTCCAGTGCTGGCCACGGGCTGCGAGCCATTTTCCACTCACTGAGGTGGAGAGGCAGGTTTGGGGAGGGAGGAGAGACGGAGACCTGAGGACGATGAAGCGGTCGTCCAAAAGATCCTGGCAGCAAGGGACAGATATCAACATGCGCATGTGGGCCTGAAAGCGACTGTGGAGATACAGGGGGCTGTGTGGTTGTGCACAGGGGCACGGTGGGGCGGCGGGGGAGGCGGCGTGTGCTCCTGTCTGAGGCCAAGTGCCCACAGCTCCACAGCCTGGTCCTTGCTGCTCCCACATCTTCCCTCCACGCCAGGCTCATTGTGCTGCCCTGGCTTGTGTGATAGCTCTCTGCAGGATCCTCAGGGCTGCCCGTACCTGTGCAGTGGGTACTGGGGAATTCACCCTGTCGCTCCCAGTAGGAGGAGCCCAGACAGAAGGAATGGTGTTGCTGGGCAAGGTCAATACCAAGTTGGGATCCCATGAGTGGGAGCCAAAGGTCCTGGAATCCTATCATCCTGACACTTGGAGTGATAGTCCTGGAAAGGGTAGATGTGAGGACCACCCTGGTCCAATATTTAAAGGGCTGTGGTGGGCTAAGTAATGACCCTCAAAGATGACTATCCTAAGCCCTGGTACCTGTGAACATGTTACCTTACATGGCCAAAGGGACTTTTCAGATGTGATCAAGTTAAGGGTCTTGAGAAGGGGAAACTGTCCTGGATCACCCCAAAGTCATCACAAAGTCCTTAAAAGAGGAAGGCAGGAGGGTCAGAGAAGGAGATGCGACAGTGGAGGCCAATTTCAGAGATTTGAGGATGCTGCAATGCTGGCTTTGGAGGTGGGGGAAGGGGCCACAGGCTGAAGCATGCAGGTGGCCTGTAGAAAGTGGAAAAGGCAAGGACATGGACCCTGTTGTAGGGTCTCCAGGAGGAACGCAGCCCTGCAGTCCCATTTTAGACTTCTGACCTCCAGAACAGAAAGCATGGCTTTCGTCCTCCACAGGTATGGCACTTTGTTACAGTGGCCACAGGAAACTGACACAGGGAAGGGCAGCTCGCTGAGGCAGTGGCCCAGTGGGACAGCTCAGGGGAGTCACAGGGAGGCCTATTCCAGGACAACCTGAGACTGAGAATGCCAGGGCTGCCCACAGTCCAACCGCTGCCCCTGGGGAGTGTGGTCATTCACACGGTGGTAGGCACCCAGAGGCTCATGCGTGCACAGGTAAGGTGCCCGCCCTCCCGCAGCAAGCAAGACAATTCATGGAGTGACACATGCTATGAAGGAAGCCAACAGAGAGAGAGGTGCATGATGGGGGCCCAGACTCAAGACTGGGTAGTCAGGCCGGCCTCCCCGAGGGGCCACATCAGAGCTGAGGCCAGAATAAACAGGGAGCAGGCGGGAACTTTGGCAGGTGCTGCATTCCAGGCAGTGAGACAGGAACTGCAAAGGCCTCAGGGCAGGAACCAGCCAGCCAGTGAGAGAGACGGGTTGAGGGGGACAGGGGTCCCTCAGGTGACAGGATGGGGTCTGATGGAGGGAAGCAGAAGGGGACTCAGGAGCCCACCCAAGTTCTGCCTGAGACCTGGGGGTGGTGGGGCCCTCTTCTGGGATGGGCCAATGTGCAGGGAAGAGGCCAGCAGGGTGGGTGGCCCCCATCCGAGGGCCCCCCCCACCCTCGGCAGCATTCTCATCCACAGGGATGGGTGGTCTTTGCCCACCCGCCACCCCAAGTTTCCCAAATGAGAAGAGGTTGTCAGGACTTCTGGTCCCACCTGGTGGTTCCATTACACCACCAGGGAGGATCTGAGGGCAAAACATACAACACTCCCAAGTTTAATTAAAAACAGATACAGCTGACTGGCACTGGAAACAACCCAGGGGAGGGCCTGTCCAGGCTGTGCTTCCTCTCACCCACTCGCCCTGTGCTCTGCTTCATCACCTGCAGCCAGGTGTGGCTCCTTACAGGTCCCTTAGTGAAGAGCCACACCCTGCCCTCCGCATAGTCTCCTGTCAAGGAAGCATCTCCTTGCGTAATCGGGAAGGCAGAGTCACAGGTTCATGGCCGGCTTTGCCCTTCACCAGGTGCGCACCCTTGGGCAGGTCCCCAGCTCCAGGGGACCTAGGCTTTCAGGCCTGTGAGCTGGGCTGGAGGCTTCCACCTGGAGTGAGTGAGCCCGAGCACAGGACCACGTCTGACCCCATCCTCCCACAGTCTGCCTAAACTTGCCCGGAGAACTGGGAGTCCTCACCCACCAGGAATGTGAGGCGGGGCAGCTACTGTGGAAATCAGTCTGGGGGCTCCTCAACTAGCTGAGCGTGGAGTTCCCATGTGACCCAGCAATTCTGCTCCTAGGCACACACCAGAAGAACTGAAGACAAGCATTCAAGCAAATCCTTGTACATGCCTGTGCGCAGCAGCACTGTTCACAATGGCCAAGAGGTGGAAACAACCCAAATGTCCATCAACAGATGATGGACACACAAAATGTAGTCCATCCACACCCTGGAATACTACTCAGCCATAATAAGGACTGAAGCTCTGACACACGTTACGATGTGGATGAACCTCAAAAATACACTCAGTAAAAGAAGCTGGTCTCAAAACACCATATACCACGTGATCCCATTTATATGAAACATCCAAAACAAGTGAATCTAGAGAGACAAAAAGCAGGTTGCCAGAGGTGGGGGGAGGAGGGAATGGCGAGTGACTGTTAATGGGGGTGGGGTTTCCTTTTGAGGTGATGGAAATGTACCTTTTGAAGTGGTGGTTGCACAACATTGTCATCGCACTAAATGCCACTGAATTGTACACTTCAAAAAGGGGGAAAATGGTAAAAATGTGCATTCTGCACAAAAAACCTCCCCGGGCTACCCACCTGCCCTGGGAGGCCGTCCTCTGCTCTAGCAGGATCGTGGGGTGGGAAGAACCTGGTAACGCCTCGGGTCTCCCTTTTCTCATGGACCCTACCCTCCCTACTGGGTTATTTTGAGTCAGATGAACTGTGTACCTGCTGTGTACACACTCTGAGGAGGCGGCAGCACCACTGAGTAGGTAGGGGGTGTGGGCAGACGACCCACATATGGATGATGGTGAGTGGAGCTGTGTGGGAGGAGAGACATGGGGCAGGGTGGGGTGGGGGTTTGTCCTGGGATCCAGGGAGGCTTCCCGAGGAGTGTACAGGGTGGGAGGTAGTGGGGAGGAGCAGCCCACGCAGCGGAGCAGCAAGGAGGAGGACCCCCTCCCTGGGCTGGAGCAAGCTCAGGTCAACCAGGGAAACAAAGAGAGGATGGGTGTCCCTAGGCTGGCGGGGAGGCACAGAGCACCCCACCCTGCACCCCTGCTGCTTCTGCCACCTCTGCACCTTGGCTTCTGCCTGTCCCAGCCAGGAGCCTCCCCACACACCTCCCGCCGGGCCTCTCCTTGGGGTTGGTGATGTCACTTGGAGCTCTGAACACCTGCCTGGCAGGATGCCATATCTCATGGCGATGACAAGCACCCTTGTGGACACAACCCCGACAGCCACCCACAGGAGAACAGATTTGTACAGGTGGTATAGTCACACAATGAGGACTACACGACAACACAGAAGGACAAGGTGCTGCCATGTGCAATGACAGGGCTGCATCTCACAGAACAGTGGAGAGAGAGATGGCGACACAGAAGACTGCACTGAACGATTCTGTCTAAGTAAAATCCAGGCACAGTAACAGTGTGGTCCGTCCACACAGTGGAATGTTATTCAGCTTTAAAGAGGAAGCAAATTCTGACACATGGTTGAACCTTAAGAACATCATGCTAAATGAAATAAGCCAGTCACAAAAGGACTGAGGTCCCTACAAGAGTCAAATTCACAGAGACAGAAAGTAGAATGGGGGTGCCAGGGGCTGGGGAGTTAATGTTTGATGGGGACAGAGCTTCAGTTTGGGAAGATGAAGAGTTCTGAAGATGGATGGTGGTGACGGCTGCCCAACAATGTGGGGGTACTTAATGCCCCTGAACTGTATGCTAAGCTTAAGACAGTACATTTTATGTTGTATATATTTTGTCACAATTAAAAAATAATTCCAGCACAGATAAAATGCATTAGCAGTGGTAAAGGTCAGAATGGAGTTACTTTAGAGAGTATGGCGGGAAGGGGGTGTAGAGGAACCAGTGGGGAGCCTGAAATGCTCTGTATCTTGATCAAGTTTCAGGTGTGAACACACGTGTAAAAATTCCTTGAGCTGTACACTTAGGAGTAATTCAGTTTACTGTATGTGACACCAAAATAAAACATTTTTAGGGGCCGGCCCGGTGGCACAGCAGTTAAGTTTGCACGTTCCACTTCTCGGCAGCCCAGGGTTCGCCGGTTCGGATCCAGGGTGCGGACATGGCACCGCTTGGCAAAAAGCCATGCTGTGGTAGGCGTCCCACGTATAAAGTAGAGGAAGACGGGCATGGATGTTAGCTCAGGGCCAGTCTTCCTCAGCAAAAAGAGGAGGATTGGCAGTAGTTGGCTGAGGGCTAATCTTCCTCAAAAAAAAATTTTTTTAATAGTAAAACAAAAACAAACCTGCCCACCCCCTCCCAGCCACTGGCCTTGAGTCCGAGCACTGTGTCCCTAACTCCCAGGGGACTCTGACAGCCCCGGGAGAGGCCTGCACTGCTTGCTATCCGTGTCCTCCTCCTCACCTCTGGAGATCACCTGCTGATGACCTGCCCATGACTACGAGTCCAGAGGAGACGGGTAAGCTCCTGGAAGGAGGGTACCACATGCAGTGGACATCTGGCCCCCTTCTGGAGACAGCACCCTCGTCAGCCACCCACTCTGCCCTCTGTCACCTTGGAGAAGGGGGGCTGACCCTCCCCTTGACTCCACAATGACCTAGGTGACCCTGGTCAAGTAATGACAGCTCACATTCCTGGGTTTGGGGAGCCAGACCCAAAGAGTGAAATTTTTGAGGGAGCCACTGGGCCAGAGAAGTGCTCTTTCTCTCTCCAGGGAGAGCCAAGGCCAGGACGGGGAGGCGGATGTCTGCAGACTCAGGGTGTCTCAGGGCCCAACGGTGCTGGAAGAATCTGGAAGTTGCCAGAAGCCCACCAAGCCCCCTTGTCAGTTCAGCCAGTTTGGGATGGGTTTCTGTCCCTTGCACTGCCCAGAGCCCTGACGAGAGCCCAGGGACACCCAGTGTTTCCCTGATGCTCCTCCAGCCCTGTGCTGTATTTCCAACCACGGACAATGTCCTGCGGCTCCAGTGGGCCCAGCCTCAGCACTCTCTTGAGGTACCTTTAACAAGTACCCATGAACTGGATTCAGGCACCAGCATGTTCCCCGGAGGTGGGGTGAGAACCTGGGGGCAGGTGTGGAGGGGCCACCCCCGTATGCCATGGAAGGCGGCATTCACAGGCCAGCCCCAAATAACAAACGTTCACCTCTTCACACACTATTTCTGTTCAGGCAATCCTTCCACTCATCAAACCGAAAACGAAGTGAAGCAGGAGTGGGGGCAATTCGGCAATATAACTTACTGAACAGCACTGTCTGGGAAATCTGACCCAGGAGCCACAGGATCTTCGGTAGCCCAGTCTATGAGCCTAATGCTGCAGCCACGCCAGGTGCGCGGCTGTTCTAATACACACACAGATGCACACACACACACAGGCATGCCGGACTCGCTCGGAAGCTCCCTGGCTGGGGCCACGATTCACGCCAGTGTGTGGCAGGGGCACCAGAGAGCTGGGTGCTCCACCCTGGGGGATGTGGGAAATATTTGCACAAACAGGGGCAGTTTCTCGCTCGATGGAGTTTACAAGCAGCCATGGCACAGTTCCCGTAATCTCTTGGTAAACGGAAGCCAATTAACATCCTATCTGCCTGTTGATAAAGGTTGTTTTCCTTTCTGGTTACCGGGAATCAACTTCTGCCTAAGAGAGCTGAAGCGTCTTACATAACGGCTGTTCCCTGTTAACCCCGGCCCGACCGGCTGCTGCACCTTTCTCCCCGCTGCATTCGCTTCTGTGTATGCCTTTCAGACAAACTCGGGTCACTGTAACCCCGTGCTGCAGTCTCTATGGGTCAGACATGCAGGCATCCACATCCTGAAAGATCCGGAACATCCTATGGTCAATCACTGACCTTGGTTCTTGCAGACAGTGCTGCCAACAACTGCCATCGAGTGCCCTTGGAGTGACCTGAAACAAACGGAGGCACTCAACGGTTCTCACGCTTCTCTGCTAAGAGGGTGTACTGTGTAACATCCTCACCCCAAAAGCCTTGTGTTCTTGCCAAATGGAGCCTGACATGGCGCTCGCACCTACTCAGTTATTTGCAGGATGAGTGAACTAATTCCCTGGATGCGCTAAGTTGTGCTTTGGCTGCACTTCCCCCATGCCTGGCAAACTCCTCTGAATCCTTCAAAGCTCATCCTAATCGTCCCAGCCTCACCTCCCAAAGTTAGCTGCTCTGCCCCGTGCTAAGATGTGTGGTTCTCTGCCACGCAGGGAGGGACCGCTTTCCATTCCCTCCTCCGCTAGGCTGGGGGTCCCTGGAAGGCAAGGGCCTGGGTCACACTCAGTGTCTGTGCCTAGCAAGGCAGTAGAGGCATATAACTGCAGACAGGTGCCTTTGCCATCCGTCTTCTTGCCCTTCAGGCATCCTTCACATGGCAGCAGGAACACACCTCTTCAATCACTGTCTGCCTCATTCTCCAAGCTGGAGCATGTACAGGCTCCCTGCCATGCCATGCTGGCATTGTGGGAAGACAGGGTCCAGCATGTGACCTTGGACACGTCACTAAACCTCCCTAGGCCTCAGTTTCCTAATCTGTCACTATCTTCCCAGGCTGGCGCAGCTCAGGTGGGTCAGAGGTGTTGCTAAGTATCATTCTCCCTAATAAGGCATCACATGGGGCTGGGATGGAGCCCATCTACCACCACCTGGCCCTACTGAGCAGGCGTCCTCACTTCCCAGATCTCACCATTCGGCCCACAGCCCCCGACAGTGGGGCCTCCAAAAGGGCTGAGCATCGGTCCCTGGCATCCAGCCCCCCACGCCTCCTCCTCCAGGTTCATCTCCCCAAAGTATTGGACAAAACTTGGATGGCAGCACCTCACTGCCCACAAATGATGGTCATTTAGGAAGTGCCTATTCCCCATGAAGCACTCTGCCATGCCACCACTGGCAGTGCAATCTCCAACTCTCACATTCAGGGCTGACTGTCATCTGGTTCTGACCAAGGTGCTCCAGGCAAAAGGTGCTGCTCACAGCCCTACACCTTCCTGGACTTCAAGATCTGGCTCTTACGCATCCCTTACCAGCCCCACGCTAGGCGAGCCACTGGCTAAGACTAAGGAGGCCTGACCAGCAATAGGTCCATCTCCCCACTGTGCTGGAAGCCAGGCGACCCACCTAGTCCCCTCCCCTCTCGAGGCGGCAGGAACACTACAGCAGGGGAGGGACAGGGTCCTCATATTCCTCCAGCTCTGAGCCCTCCACCAAGTGTATCCAGGAGCACCTGTCCCAGAATCTCCGGGGACACTAGTGCAGGACTCCTGACTCCTCCCCAGACTTATTAAGTCAGAGCTGCTGCAGAGTGAGGCCTGGGAACCTGCCCTTCAGACAGGACGAGGGCGAGACGAGCTGTGCTGACCAACACTGCAAACTGGGCAGGTCTTGGGTCAGCGTGGCTGTAATCATACTTAATTGAAACGTACATATTCACTTTTTTGACTCATCCCATTGCAAAGGCATAGGGCGTGGAGATGGAGCAATGGCTCTAACATCTGTCAGGAGCTCTGTGCTGGCACATTTCATCATGGAAGCTCATAACCACTCATGAGGCAGGTCTCCTGGCCTGGTCCTCATCTCACAGCAGGGAAGACACAGGTGGTCAGGGGTTCTGAGCTTGGGTCTACTGACCATGCCCTGCCCACAGAGGCCCTGACATGAGTCCTCTCCTCTGCCAGCTTCTCCTGCGTCTTGCACTAGCACTATTACCAGGTCCCTCGATCCCCTCAGGCTCCTCTCCTGCTCCCCAGCCCTCAGCCTTCTCTTGGGTCCTACAATGTCCAGGTTTACTCATTCCCTCTGCTCACAATTGCTTTGCAATCGAGCTCCTTGCTGGCTTTCAGATTTCCAGGAGCTTTCTTGGCCCCCTGAATTAGCAGCCCCAGTCTGCGCTCAGGACTGATCAATTACAGTGCCCTAATCACTTGGTGATGTCTGATCCACGTCTATGTCCCCCACCCTTCTGAGCCCCCGTGTTTCTGTCTCCTCTGCACCAGCACACAGATATTTACAGACTACACAATGATTGTATCATAAGGCTTCAAATGTGTTCCACTCCTGGGGTGATGCTGGAGGCTGCGTTCTGGAATGGCTTACAGACGTCTATGGCTAATGGCAGCTGAAAGCATGGCACTCTTGGTGACTTATTTGGAGGAGGACAGGTGTCTGGATTCAGGCTGACATAGGTCCATCCAGGCTCCCCCAGATTTTTTTCTGTGTGTCTTTGGGCAAAGGGCCCTTGAGTGTTGGTCACTCTTCTGTAAAACTAGGATGATCTAGCACCAAGCTCTAGCCTGGTAAGCACGAGCCAAGGGGTGGCAAAGAGCAAAACTTAGACGTACACAACCACTTGTCCGGGTCCTTGCCAGCTCTGAGCAGATGCCTCTATCTTCTAGGAGAGTGGGAGCACACAGGGCCCGCGTACACAGGCTATCCAGAGGGGTTGGGTAATGTGCTCCAACCCTGCTGGCCTTGTCTTGCCTAAAACAGCAGAGGTAGCTGGACAAGCACTTCCTCAAATAACGTCCTGAAAGAAATGCTGGCTTCCCAGCTGTAGGGGTTAAATGGTGTCCCCCACAGTTCATGTCCACCCAGAACCTCAGAAGGTGACCTTATCTGGAAATAGAGTCTTTGCAGATATAATGAGTTAGGGATATCAAGAGGAAATCATCCTGGATTTAGGGTGGGCCCTAAATCCAATGACAGGTGTCTTTATAAGAAGACACACACACAGGGAGAAGGCTGTGTGGAGACGGAGGCAGAGATCAGGGTGATGCAGACACAAGCCAAAGAACCCCAAGGGGTGGCGGTAGCCACCAGAAGCCGGGAGAGTGGCCTGACACGGATGCCCCCTCAGGGACCCCAGTAAGAACCAACCCTGCTGTCTTAGTCCATTTGTTCTGCTGTGACAGAGTACCACAGACTGGGTGGCTTATAAACAACAGAAATGTATTTCTCCCAGTTCTGGAGGCTGGAAGTCCAAGACCAAGGCGCCTGCAGGTTTGGTGCCTGGTGAGAGCGCTCTTCCTGGTTCACAGATGGCCGACTTCTCACTGTGTCCTCACAGGGTGCAAGGGGCACTGGAACTCTCTTGTGCCTCTTTTGTAAGGGAATTAAACCCGTTTCCTGAGGGCTCCACCCTCAAGACCTAATCACCTCCCAAAGCCGCCACCTCGAAAACACGAAGACGTTGGGGGTTAGGTTTCAACATATGAACTTGAAGGGGACACAAACATTTAGTCTACAGCACCTGCCAACACCTTGATTTTGGCTTTCTGGCCCCACAACTATGACAGGATAAATTTCTGTTGTTTTAGCCAACCGGTTTGTGGTATAATTTGTTACGGCAGCCCAGGAAACCGATACAGCAGGATTCTGAGACGCAACCTCCCAGTGCAGCCTGTCCGGCGGCTAGTGACCTGCCCATGGTCCTGAGGTCACTGCTCTCCTCTCTGGACCTTACAGGCTGTCCCGCTGGCAAAGCTTCAACCAAAACCTGGCTTCTGCTGCTCTTTGTTGAGACCCTGGAATCCAAGTGCTCAGCTGCAGCAAAAGGTACTCAGAGAAGAAAACAAATGTTGACAAGTATATTTTAAAAATAGCACAGTGACCAGGGAGGGACTGCTGGGGGCAACGTTCTACTTCTTGACCCAGCTGTTAGTTTTATTATTCTTTCTACCTTCTTTTTTTCACAGGTACACTATATACTTTTTATTAAGAAGTACTTCATATTTAAAATAAAACATACAATGCCTTCTTAAAAGAGCTTGTTTGCAAAACCCAAACAATCTAACAGTTCTGATCCTCTCAGTATTCCTCTAATGTCTAACTGCCAAGAGAGAAGAGAAAAACAAAAAATGGGACGACGTGTGGAAAACACCTGACCTCAGGCTGATGACACCCTCCCACCTGGCCCCAGCAGTGGGGAATCTTGGACAACTCAGGAGAATCTCAACACAGCTTCCCAAACAGACTTAATGTCTGACTTGTCTCAATCTCACCAGATACCCTCGTTCTTTGGCTGGATCCAAGTGAAAAAAAAAAATTAGCCAACAGCTAAACAGTTCTTCTAGCCAATTGTTCTTGTTGTGCCAACATCTCAGGAACCCCCTCCTGGGACTCTGGGTGATGCCTGTGTCTCTCTCTTGCAAGGACCCTCCAAACCCAACATTTCCTTCAGAGCTTCACAAAGGAAACACTCAATATTTCTTGGATTGAACTTCAGTTTGACTGTGGAAGAGAAACAGAAATCTAACGTTTAATCACCACCACACAAGCCAGAACACCTAAGAGATGGATAGGAAGCATGGAAGCAATGTTCAAAAAGATCTCTTGACGGGCCAGCCCAGTGGTGCAGTGGTTAAGTTCCCACGCTCTGCTTCAGCAGCATGGGGTTTGCCAGTTCGGATCCTGGGCATGGACCTACATACTGCTTATCAAGCCATGCTGTGACACGCGTCTCACATATAAAATAGAGGAAGATGGGCACGGATGTTAGTTCAGGGCCAATCTTCCTCAGCAAAAAAAAATATATATATATATATAAATAAATAGAGAGGATTGGCAGCGGATGTTAGCTCAGAGCTAATCTTCCTCCAAAAAAAAAAAAAAAAAATCAAAAAGATCTCGTGGGCTGTTTTTTACCTATCAGCTTGGAGAGACCAGAAGAGCTGATAATAACTGTCCTGGCTGTTGGGGGAGGAAATAAGCATTCCAACTTCACAGCTCAGAGAAGACTGTTGACAGCACAGCCTCTTCAGAGGAACATTAACCATTGAAAATGTATGCCTTTTGGCCTGGCCACTCCTAGGAAGCTGCTGTGTGGGATGTAAACTCCATGAAGACAGGGAGGTTTTGAAGTGTCTGTGCACCGCAGGAGCCCCCACATCTTCACTATGTATTTGCTCATGCACAATTCTACCTATTCATCACAGCTCGGTTTACAGAAGAGCAACAACTGAAACAGTCATCAGTAAGGGACTCACCATGACATCAACACACCTGTTTGGTAAAATCCGATGCAAATTTACCTGTGGTTTAAAAGGGGTGGGCGATACACCCCCCCCCCCCACCAGCCATAGACTATCTCTGGAAGGAAACAGGAGAAATTATGAAAGGGGTGCCTCCAGAGGGGAATGGGTGCAGACAGGGAGAGAGCTGCCTGGTTCTTACTGTATGCTCTTTTGTACTGTTTTTTTTTTTACCATGTACATCAATTACCTTGTCAAAGTTAATTTATGTATTTGCATATATATATATATATACAAATGTGTGTACGTATGTACATATGTGTGTATACGTATATATGTACACCTATACACACACACATACACACACAAGTTTTAAATGGCTCCTTTTGAATTTGGACAGAGAACCCCAATGGCTTCAGTTTCCACAGGAGAAGCTGAAGGTGATGTGACCCTCTGGAACATTCCAGCACCATCTTTGCAGGGAGAGACAGGAGGGTGGTAAGAGGCGCTATGCAAGCCTTACAGGAAACAGCACCACATTATTGCTTTTCAACAACAAAGCCACTCGCGTCCTTCTATGCTGCACACTTACAAATCACACTCCTGGGAACTTGAAAAGTTCCAGAAAAATCATTATCGCAGCACCATGACAGGCTCCAGTTTTGTGGTTTGGCTCTAAGCAGCTGCAACATTCGCCTGCCTCACTCGAAAGAGTTTCCTTACTCTCTCCGTTTATCAGCTTCAAGGGCCCCAGGAGTTCTTGCAGGCCAGCGGGCAGCCTCGGTCTGCAAGAGCTGGAGCCAGAGGCCCGGCAACTCCCTCCCAGGTGACCCTGCCGGCCAGGTGGCACCCCAGGTGTTGAAGCAGCACTCCTGTGGCACCCCCACCCCCACCCAGCCCCAAGGCTCAGGACATGTGCTCAGGCAGCGTCCAGGGGCCACCCCTTCCAGCTCAGCCTTTCTGAACCCAGTCAAAGTCATGACTCCTGAGGAACAGCTGTAGGGAGGGTGGGGGGTCCCCTCCTCTGCCAACCCGTCAGAGACAAACACAACAGATGAGCAAAGTGAGGGAGGTCCACAAAAAAGGGTCAGCAATGCTCAGGGAGGGGTGGGTTCTGCCTCTCCAATTCAAGTAGCTTTAGGTTTGTTGCTGGTAAAATGGAGATAACTCTGGTTTTGTCTGACTGATGAGATTAATCGAAGCCCGGAAATCACTTTATAGACAGTCATCAATAAAATGATAACATCTGGATGGGCTTTTCTTTGGTGGTGGTGGTGGGGGTGCGGTGATTCCGAGACACCAAGGCTTGGGTGAATGCTGGAGGACCTGGGGAGTTCGAGGATTAGAGAGGGGCTCAAACACAGGTGCACGTCTAAGAAAGTATGGGTGGGTAGACAGAGACTGCGGGGTGTGTGAGTGAGAGGGGCTGCTGGGGCACAGAGCAGGTGCGTGGGGGGAGCACCTGAGGGCAGTGACCCATATTACTGAAGAGAGGGGACAGTGAGAGGGGCGCAGACCTAGAGATGAACAAAGTCAGCGAGGGGATAGGAACAGGCCTAGGTGTGGAGCCGTAAGTTTGGGGTCACAGGCTTAGGTGTGGGTGTGGGGTGTGCAGGCCCAGTTGTGGAGGCGCACGGGGTGGGGAGCACAGCCCTGGGGTGTAGGGGTGTCATGGAGAAAGGGACGGTCCAGGAGATGTGGGGGACGTCCACAAGGAGGGACGCGGTGTCAGGCGTGTGAGGGGGAGCATCAGTGGAGGCACAGGCTGAGGTGCGCGTTGGGGGTGCAAACCCACCGGTGCGAGGCCTCTGGGCACGGCCCGGGGCGGGTAGGGGATGTCGGCGAGGCGGACAGCCTCGTACATAGGGGGGTGGTCAACGAGAAGGGACGTGGTGTTAGGTGTGCGTGGGCTGACGGCAGGGGCTCACATCTGGATGTGGGGGCTCCAGAAGCTGGGTGTGTGGGTGGGGGGGCTTTAACCTCTTCCTGCCCCCGCGACGCTGCCGTCACGCCCGCCTAGTCCGCCCCCGCCCAAGGACCCATGACAGGACCGCGCTTCGCCCTAGCTGGGCCCGAGGGGGGCGGGGCCCCCGACGCCTGCGCCGCCCCGCGTCCCCAGCACCCCCTCACCGGCTGGGACGAGTCTTCGTCGCCGCCGCCGCCGCCGCCGCCGCCGCCGCCGCCGCCACCTCCAGCCGCAGCCACGGCCCCGCCTCGCGCACCCCAAGACGCGCCGCAGGAGGCGTCCACGCCGCACCTTGATTGGCTGTGCGTTAGCCAATTATCGCTGGTGACAGCAGAGACTGGTGGGCATGAAGAGGACGGGCAGCCCGTGCAGCCAATCACTGAGGGGTGGAGGCGGGGCCACCGGGAGAGGCTCTGGGTGCCCCGCGGTGATCCTCCGGGGTGCAAGGAGCTGAGAGGAGAGCGCCTGGGGGCAGGCGAAGATTGGAGCCCTAGGAGAAGACGGGCAGCCCTAATAACCAATCGCTGGTGAACAACGGCGGGGCTCCGAGGAAGTTGGCACGACTGACACACGAGGAATGGAGGGCGTGGCCTAGATGGCGACGGGGATTGGCTGCGGAACCGAAGACTGGCAGGCCCGGCGGCCAGTCGCAGGGGCCGTGGGCGGTGCCTCCCCCGGCAGGGCGGGAGCGTACAAGGTGAAGTTTGGCTCTGAGTACAGCGGCTGTAGGTGGCCTCGGACCCCCTCGCGCGGGGTCCCCTGAGGCTGTGTCGAAGAGTGTGGACCCTGGCCACCTAGCGCAGGAGCACCACCTCCAATTCGGGCCAAGGCCGAAAGACTCGTGGATAATTCTCCATCCCTTCACTCCCCACTATTCCCCTGCGAAAGACAGAGGCAGACTCGCTGGAGGTCACTCAGGCTCCCCCTCTGCTGCTCCGGGTCCTGTGAAGACGTGGAAATAGGTGGAGTCTTACTCACGCGCTTTGTGATTTTCTGGAAGTGTTTGGCTTCCTTGAGAGTTGGATTTCTTCAAGCCTTCTCCTCCATGGGATCCAATGACATCCCTGTCGGTTCTCCTCCCTGCTAAGCCTTTTGTGAATTGACTGAATCCTAACTACAATCCCATGAGATCAAAGCGACCACAGGCCCCATTTTACGGAAAGTGGAGCACAGAGAGGTCGAGCTCCTTGCCCAAAGTCACAAAGCACTTGAGTGGCGAATCTGGGTATGAATTTAAAGCAGCCTGCTTTTTGAAAGGAGGGGAAGGCAGTGTCAAAGAACAGCCACTAAGGACCCGAGTGACCTGGGTTCGAATCCTTGTCCAGCCCACTGCACAACGTTGGGCAAGGCACTTGTGAGCCTGTTTCCTCATGGGACGATTCCTACACTTTGACCTTTCCTTTCTGGGGCTGCTCCCCTGGGAGAACTTATATCCCAGCCCTCACCTTGACCTGTTGAAGGCATCTGAAGCTCAGCGGTCATATCCAGCCTGTGAGCCTAAGCTTTTCCACGACGTGCAGTTCATGGGATTCTTTGCAGACAAACACCGGTAGTTTCAGGAGACACCTGCCATCCAGTGCTTGGCTGTGGCATGGGCGCCTCCCCCAGGTTCACCCCGTTCTGACTCAACAAGTGCACTCCCTTAATGTCCAGGGTGGAAAGGGTTACAAATGTTCCCGGATACTGGCTCTTATATCCTGTAAGTGCAGGCTGGGGTTGGTGGAGATCAAGTTCAGAACCAGGGGATTCTCAGAGGGAGCAACCTGAGCTAGGCCTTAATAAGGGCTCACATTTCAGGGCTGTGCAAGCGCCCTGCTAAGTGCTTAATACACAAAGTTTCAAAGTTCCCAGTACAGAGGAGGAAACAGAGGCTCACACAAGGGAAGGTACTAGCCTGAGGCCACCAACTGACCCCTGATATTCCCAGGACATTCCCACATCCTTTCCCATATCTCCCAGCTGTGGATTGCTTCCCAGCAACTTCCAGGCCCCAGTCTCCATTCTGCCCTCTGGAGAAGAGGAAGAAGCTGAGGTCTGCTGAACACCTACCGAGTATCAGGTCCTTGCCAGGCCGGGCACTTCCCGAGCACCATCTCACAACCTGACTTCCAGATGGGGGTGATGGTGCCCTTTGCAGATGAGAAAACTGAGACTAACAGGATGATATTCCTTGCTGAGGAGCCCAGGGCTGGGTTTGAATGCCTGCTCTTTTTTTACTTGCTGCCCACAGGACCTTCAGCAAGTGACTCAAACTCCCTGCCTCAGTTTCTCCAACTACCTTCAAGGGTTGAGGGCAGCATTAACAAAATGAATAGAAGTAAAACATAACTGCATTGGTCCACAGTGAGTGCTCACTGAGTGCTGGTGATGGATATGACTGTTCTTGGGGGATATACTGTTCCTGGTGCCTCTGTTTCCCCTCCACAAATAGCGCTTCGTGGAATGTGGACATAGACCAACTATGGGCATGGGCATGGTCTGCCATGCGAAGTGAGAGATATCTGTGCTGGAGAAGTCCCCACCAATAGCACCCACCTGCTAGGGCCTGGGAGGGAGGCAGCAAGCTCCTGGAACGTTCCACGGTACCCCAAGGGACAGTGCCAACTAAGGCAAGGGTTGGGCAGTGCTGGGCTGCCCCTCCTGATGGTGCCAGAGGTGCTGGCTGGGTTCTGGCTTCTGTTGGCTGGTCAGCAGGCTGGTGCCAGCCAACCTCCCTGGCGCCTTCCAACAATAGCAGGCAATGCCCCTTGGCATCAGCAACTGAAACCCCCACACTGGGCACGTTGGCTGTACCCAGCCAGGGTGCCTGGGACCCCAGCCCTTCTGAGGTGGCCTGGCTAGCCCTGGGCAGGACACTGCCTCTCTGCACCCATTTCTTTAGCCTCTCAGGGATCTCAGGAATCATCTGACACAAGGGCTGTGAGCCAGGCTCAGGCACAGCGACAGGGCTTAATTAACCAAGGCCAGAGAGCCATTTGCCTAAGGTGAGGTTAGTAATGCTGTCAACAGGAGGGTCGTGGAGGCAGGCCGAACGGGATTCTCATCCCGCTGCAGCCTCTCGAATGCCAGCACGTCTATTTATCACCTGGAAAAACTGGACTTATTGGCCCTGCCTCTCAGAGAGGTGTTCGCAATGAAAAAGCATCAGTGTCCCTTTCCCAGGACCCTGGGCTCTTCCCTGACTGGAAGGACACATCCTGGACAGCAACAGCCAAGCCCGACTGGTCTCAAGTGGTCTCACTCAGACTCCCAGAGGCTGAGAGAGGTCAAGCAACTCATCCAAGAGCACACAGCAACAGAGCCACAGTCTGAACATGCTGCCCCCGCCCCCAACTTTGCAGAGGTTTCGCCCTCAGCCCATGTTTCGACATTATCAACAAGGACAGCAAAGATTTCTTAGAGGGGCGCTGTGTGCCAGGCATCCCTGAGCCAAGCCCTGCTGGGTGCTGTGGCCCTGGAAGGCAACACACCCAGCCCATTTTCAGGTTAAGAGACTGAGGCTCACCTGAGGTGGCAGAGTGGGCACTGGAACCCAGGTATGGCCAACCTCCATGGAATGTGGGGTCTTCAGCTGGGCGCAGGGCCACACCCAGCCCGGGGATGTCTAAACGGCCCTGAGCTGCACCCACTGAAGCTGCCCGTTTTCACAGGCTAAGGTGGGAAGGACTGATAAACTGGAATTGCCCCTCCCTGAAGAACCTTGCATTGCAAGAAGGCTGGCCATGGGCCCAGGGGAGGGCACTGGGGCTGCGGGGCAGAAGCCTTCCCTCCAACCAGTCTGTGTACTTAATCTGTTCAGTGTACATTCAAAAACACTTTACAGGAAGCTGGAACCCAGTGAGGAGACAGGTGCCTGCCCACAGGGAGCTCATGGGCGTGGGGGGCAGACAGGAAAGCAGGTTAAGAAAGGAGACCTCAGATGGGGTCAGAGTCAGAGAGACGGCACAAGGAGTGATGGGACCAGGCACTGGGGAATGGCGGGGCGTCTCCCTGAGGAGGCAACATGTGAGCTGGAACCTGGTTCTAGGAAGGAGCTGGCCTGGGAGGGCCGGGGGAAGTGTACTCCAAGCAGAGTGCACAGCATGTGTAAAGGCCCTGAGGTGGGGAGGCAGGTGGGGCTGGAACCACGATTAAGAGGGAGCCTGGAGGGGCCGGCCCCGTGGCTGAGTGCTTAAGTTCACGGGCTCTGCTGCAGTGGCCCAGGGTTTCGCCGGTTCGGATCTTGGGCATGTACATGGCACTGCTCATCAGGCCACGCTGAGGTGGCATCCCACATGCCACAACTAGAAGGACCCACAACTAAAAAATATACAACTATGTACCGGGGGGCTTTGGGGAGAAAAAAGAAAAAAAAATCTTTAAGAGGGAGCCTGGGGAAGATGAGAGTGGGAGGTGGGCAGTTTGGTTTTATGGGAAGGGCAATGGGGAGCCATGGGTGGACTGAAAGCAGAGTTGCGGCAGGAATTACAGGGCTGGCATTTGAGGCTTCCCCAGAAACAGGCTGGCAGCACCCAGCCCCCATGTGACAGATGAAGAAACACAGGCTCACAGAGCCTGAGGACTGCTCCAAGGTCACAGGATGTGACCGACCCAGACGTCAAGTCAGGGCAGCCTGGAGCAGGTGCAGGATCCTTCTCCTACACCCTGGCTGAGTCCCCACTGAGGAGGGTCAGGGTGGGGTGACCACATCAGAGGTTCACATCAGCCTGGTTGAGCTGGAGGTGCCCTCTCAGCTGGGGGTGGGGGAGATCTGGACACCACAGGAAGGTGGAACCAGGTGATACCCCCCACAGCTCTGTGCACCAGCCAATCTCCACGGAAACCAGGAAGGAGCCTTCTGCGAAAGAGCTTGAATTGACATCAAGTACCGAACTCAGGCCCTCCTTGGGCTGGGGGTGCGAAAGACAGCAGAGGGTGGGGGCTCCAAGAGAGAGGGGCTCCTGATGTATGGGCTGGAGGGGTAAGGCACAGCATCTGGAGCCCACCAGGGGTCTGGAGGCTACCCTGATCCTGACTGGGCCACAGAGGATGCACAAGCTGCCAAGTGACTACAACATGACCCCTGAGTGTGACTGCAGAGAAGGAGAGCTGGGGTGTGCTGTGGCAAAACACCTCGGAGAACCCCAGAACACTTAGGGGGTGGGGTGGGCAATGGGAGCAGCAACAGTGATGTCCATTCTACATGTGGGAAAACTGAGGCTCAGAGAGGGAAGGTCAAGCCACTCAGCGAGCCAGGACCTCAATGTGGCTGGACAGGGGGAGTACAGGATGGTCCTCCCAGGGTGACCGAGATGCTGAAGCTAAGATCAGGGGCCTCCCACGTGCCCAGCTCTGCTCCAATACCTCTTGGAGGGAGCTTTAGCCCCTCCCCGACTCCCCATTTTATGGAAGATCAAATCAAGGCTCAGAGAGGTTACATCACAAGCTCAAGGCCTCAGAGCTGAGTGGGGGCTGGATGATGAGCTCTCCAGCCCCTCTCAGTGACGCGCTCTCAGAAACAGCGACCTCAGCGCCTGCAGACTCCAGGTTTACGCCAACCATGGCCCCAGGAGCCTGCCTGATGGAGGGCGATGGCAGATCATATATCCCAGGTCGTTCTCAAAACCCCTCCACTTTCCTCACTTTCCATGGCCTCCCCAAACATCTGCCCCACTCCTGTTCTCTGAGGCCACTGGCTACAGCCCCCATGCCCAGCTGCGCAACAGAACAGACTCCTCTGTCGTTCAACCAACAGTCTGGTCCTTTATTACTGGGCACCACTGGCTGGCTGGGGACCCCCAGAGATGGACGACCCTCAATCTCGGGCCTCTGGCCAGCAAAGCAAGGCATCTGTGAGCCATTTTATAGGTGAGAAAAACAGGAGCAGGAGTGAGAATGGACTTGCAGGAACAGAAGTGGGATCCCTGTCCTGCTCTGAGACTGGCCAGGATGGCTCCCACATTTCAGACTGTCCTTCACCCCCAAGCAGTGCTGAGAAGGCCCTTCTGGCAGGAAAGGACCTGGGGGAGGCAGGATGAATGATGCCAACGCTGTCAGCTGGTGAGGGGAGCAGGAGGAGAGGAGGCCGGGACCCAGAACTGCTTTCTGCTGTGCAGATGCCTCACCGATGCCCCCACTTACCCCCTATTCTGTACCTGGGGCCCATCAGAAAATACCTCTTGCTGAGGAAGGAATCTGGAGTGCAGAGCAGCAGGCATGGCTCTCCCCTCACTTCCTGAGTCACACGGCTCACCCAGAGTCACAGCCCAGACTGAGCCTGGGGTCATGGTGCCAGGTTGCCCTTCTGGCCGGTCCACAGCTCTCGGAGCTCGACATGGCAGCCCAGGTCCCGCAGGGCGGCCTTGGCCACATCCTCACAGTCTCGGTGAGTGGCACGGGCCTGCGAGATGAGCGCCTCAGCCCCCAGGTCCAGGAGGGGCTGTGAGAAGGCCTGGCTGCGGGCCACCAGGTTACGAATCAGCATGCAGGCCTGTTTCTGGAAGGGAGAGCAGAAGAGGAGCAGCTGTGAGGTGGCAAGTGGAACCCTGAGGAGGGTCCACTCTGACCTTGGGGTCCTCATCTTTACACAATGGGACAATGACGACTGCAGCCAACATTCAGCGGGTGCCTATGCTGTGACTCATCAGCCTGGCTCATCTCTACACTTCATCCTCTCAGCAGCTCTGAGAGGCAGGGCTAATTCCTCCATCTTCCAGGCAAGAAAACTGAACCTGAGGGTGGCCAAGTGCTTGGCAGGTAGGGCCAATCCCTCAGGTGTGGGACCCTCAGTCTCAGAGCAAGATTCTCTGACGGTGGCAAGAGCCTGGGCAGGGGCCCCAGGCGAGGAGGGCAGCAAGACAGAGGGAAGAGCAGGGTTGTGCACAGGGCCCATCTGTCAGTTAACATCCTTACTCAGTCAACGTTTGTGCCTTGCCTATCTGCTGTGTGTGGGTGGGTACCGCGAAGCATCCCAACATGGCATCCACCATCAGCAGGAGCGCATGTGAGTTGCAGGTGAGGGGCTGCCTGGCCAGAGCAGTCTGGAGAAGACAAAGTGATGGGCGAGCCCATGGCACAGTATCCCAGAGGGACCAGCAAGAGCAGTGGTAATGGAGGCTGGTGAGTCTAAGGACCAAGGAGGAGGCCCCTGTGCTGGGAGGGTGCGAGGAGGGGAGCAGGGAGAGCCCTGGGGGGCTGCAGACAGGAGCAGGGGCTTCAGGTGGGGTGCGTGTGGCCCTGTCTACAGGGCAGTTCTGCCGACTCCCCAGCAGTACGTGGGCAGTGGCTCCCACACACGGAACACAAAGGCGCAGCCCAAGGCGGGGCAGAGAATCTTCCAAAAGCACAAGCAGATCATCTGCTCTCCCCCGTCTCCTCCTCCTCCTTCCCAGATCCGTCTAAAGGGACTGTTAGGAAAGGAAAAGATCAAATGCCGGAAGAGCAAAGGAACAGGAAAGGAGACAGCCCTGAGCACAGCTTGGAAGATGGGAAGTAAATGCAGAACCACATGGGCTGGGGAGGAAAGAGATCCCACAAGGCTTGCGTCATGAGGGGACAGGGACAAGGAGGGCCTGTGTCCTGGCCCCCACATGCCCACAAGCCTCCTGCCCGCCATCCCCCCATGCCCACCTGCACGCCAGCCTCCTGTGGGTGTGCCTTCATGGCCTCCAGTGCAGCCAGGGCCCCGCCGCCCTCCACGATGACCCGGCTGTTCTCTGGCTTGCGCAGAGCCAGGACGCACAGGGCTGCGCAGCTCTGCTCACACACCTGCGGGGTCAGTCATGGGGATGGCTGAGACAAGGCAGATGGACAGACAGGTCCTGGCCCCCTCACTCGCCCTGACCCCCTAGCCTCACCCTAGCCCTGACCCTGCTTGAAGAAATTGGAAAGTGATCGTGCAGGTATGGATACTGACCTGGGACTCCAGCCCCTCCGCTCCACCTTGTGTGCCCCCTGGGATGGGTACCTGGGGGCTGGCCAAGTGCTGAGTCATGGCAGCCACGATGGACTCCGTCCCACCAGCACGGACGATGGCATCCTTCACATCATCATTGCCCGCGATGGCCCGCAGGGCGCTCAGCACTTGCTTCACAAGGTCCTGCACGGAGTGATGTGTGGGTCACGCCCTGACAGCCCCCCTCCCACACTGCACTAGGCACTGTTTAGTTGCTGGGTTGTGGGAGGGGGGGTCTCAAGGGAGGGTCTGGGGGCTGTTTCACCCACTGTCTGAACAACAAGTGGGGCCACCTTGGGGCACGCAGGCTGCACGCAAGAGCAGGGTTATTACTTGCTGTATAGAGAAGACAGGGGAGGCTCAGGGAGGTGGACCCTGTGGTTCAGGCCACCAGCGCCCAGGCCAGGCATTTGGACGACCTTGACAACCCCACACACAGAGGGGGCATGTGGCTCAGGTCAGCAATCAGAGCACGGACCTCCCAGCCAGTCGAGTCCCCAGATGGGCACTGACCAACCTGGGTTGAGGACAGTCAATCATACACTGTTGGAACTGCTGACCACCCCAGTGAGGGGCAGAGAGGCAGAGCTGAGAGAGAGACAGAGACAGAGACAGAGAGAAACCAAGCCCCCACCCCCCGACTGACCAGGAGTACAAGCAAAGTGTTTCCTCAAAGTGCTTGATTAAGTCAGTTCAAATTCAGCTTTCTGCTACTTGCACAGGAGCCTGGCTGACATCATCAGCAAGACTGGGGGTAGTAGCACCCTAGCTGCCACAGGCCAGGCATCCCTGCCCTAGCCTGGGCACATGGAGAGGGAGTTGATAAGTGACTGTTAGATGAAGGAATGACAGGTAGGGGTCTTCGCCAGGTTTTACAGATGGGGACACCCAGGCAGCGAGGGGTGGGCCTCACTCAAGCATCACATACCTGAGCTGTGGTCTAGGCCAGCCCCCCAACACCCACTCCTGTTCCTCCCACTCCTGCTAGAAAATACAAAGGTGCTAAAGGACAGTAAGAGAGGGTGGGTGGGTCTGTTTTCCCCACAAACTTTAGTTCCTGCCTGCAGGTCAACAGGAAGTGAAAACCATACTTTGGTGCCGGGCTCAGGAGACAGAACTGGTATGTCCTGACTCAAGCTTGTCTGGCTGGCCAGGGCCCTCTGGGAGGCCTGGAGCCTTCCCCAGGCATCAAGAAAAATAACAGATCAAAAGCCAGGTGAGGGGGCTTCACCCTAAGATAGCTTTGGACGCCCACCTGGTGGTTGCTGCGGTCAGCCAGCAGGGCCACTAGGACACTGAGGCCCCCGAGGTCGACGACCATCTGGCAGAACTCGTTGCGCACGGCCAGGCGGGACAGGGTGCTGCAGAGCTCGCTCAGCACGCTGGGGTTGTCAGGGAATGCTGCGGAGATGGGGGAAGAGGAACTGCTGGGGTGAGGACAGGCAGAGAACCAGGCCTGGCTCAGAGCCAGAGGTCCTGGCAGGAAGCCTGCTCCACCGCGAAGTAGGCCCCTCTGCCTGGCGGGGTGGCCGCCTGTGCCAGGAGAGCCCCAGAGAACACCAGGGTTGCCTGGGCCTGCGGCGCCCCCTGCTGGCTGCTGGGGAAGACACGGGTACGCACCCTCCCTCCAGCCATGTCCCAGATAAATTCCAGACCAACTGATGATCTCAACTAAAAAAAGAGAACCGTAATAGCGCTATAATAAAACATCCGAGACTATTTCTATGATCGTGGGGTGGGAATGACCTTTCTAAGTGTAACAGGAAACCCAGAAACTATAGAGGGACACATGGATAGAGTTGTCTCAGGCAAAAGTGAAAAGAGACACCCAAGACGAAGAGCAGAGGCATGAGGGAGAGGCCTGCACTGAGGCCCACCCAGGGTCGGGGGGGCGAATAGCCATAATTTATACAGAACTCTGGGATGGTCAGTTCATGTGTCCCCCTGGCCAGGCCACAGCCCCCTGTGACGCCATGAATACTAATCTGGGTATGTCCTAGAGATATTCTCTAGACATGGTGACATCCACGACCAGCTGACTTTAAGTGAAGGAGGAGACCCTCGATGGTCTGGGTGGGCCTCGTCAAATCAGCTGAAGGCCCTAAGAGGGAAACTGAGGTTTCCCTGGGGAGGAAGAAGCTTGCCTGTAGACCGTGGTGCTGCCCCCTGCCTTCCCCACAGATTTCAGACTCACCAGCCCCACAACCACGTGAGCCAATGCCTTGCAACAAATCTCTCTCTTTATATAACAAATATATACACACACACATAAACAGATATACATACATATTTACATCCTACCAATTCTGTCTCTCTGGTGGAACCCTGACTGATACAGGCTCCCATAAATAAATAAGAAAGATGCAAACTACCTCTCAGAACAAGGAGCCTTACTGCACAGACAGTTGGGACCTGTTTTCCCTGTCTCTGGAGGTACAGAGGGGAGACTGAGGCAGACCCACCTCTCCGACAGACAGGGCTGGAGACACACACACAGGCTTGGCCATGGAGGGGGAACTCATTCTTCTGGCACCTTCTGTGCACTGGACCCCAGTCATACCTTTTCTGGTGGGTGCAGTGGATAGTGGGCAGGGGCTTTGGGATCCATCTGTCAGCGCTGTGACCTCCTGTGATCAGCTCAGCATGGTCAGCTGGAGTCAGGCACATGAGTGTGCACAAGAATTTGGGGCCAAGTATGAACCAAAGTGTAAACCTCCACCAGGGACTGACCCCAGTGAGTGCCGGCAACACTCCCTCATCTTTGGGAAACAGCACCCTCACGTTTCCCTTTGGAAACTCTTCCTTCCCCTCTCTTGGTCTGTGTATCTGGACAGAGCTGAGCCCCCTCCCTCAATAGCTCCAGAGATGGGCATGGGACCTGGTCCTGGCCAATGGGTGCTGGCCTGGAACCCTCCTGGAGCAACCAGGACTAAGGACGTTGTTTCACTAGGGCTACCATGCAGGTAGGACTAAGCCAAGGCAAGTGGAGCCTGGAGCCAGCCACGCCTGAAGCAGTCCTAAGCCCTGACTCTTACTCTTGCCACACTTGCTCCTACCTTTGGCGGCCTCAATGAGCACCTTCAAGCCTCCATTCTCCTGCACAATCATCTTGGCGTGGTCATGGGCGTGGCCAAAGGGCACACGGATGTCGTCATCAAAGGTCATGATGCGGAGGGCCCAGCAGGCCTCCTTGACCACATCGGCACAGTGGCTGTGCCGGACAATGGCACCAGTCAGCAGGGGCAGCACGCCAGCCTTCACCAGGCTCTGCCGATTCTGCTCGTGCTTCAGGCAGGCATGGCGCACGCAGCGGATCCCAGAGCAGGTCAGATCAGCCACATCAGCATTCTGGGCCAGCGTGGCCACAAGCAACTGCAGGCCTTGGGCATCCAGGAGGTCAGGCTGGCCATCGGTCAGGGCTGACAGAGCATTGAGGGCCTGGAGCAGGAGGCCCTGGTCACCCACTGCGGCCAGCTTCCAGGTAGCAAGGAGGATGGGGTAGGCCCCCTTCTGGGCTGCCAGGAAGCGGCAGGCCTTCTGCTGCTTGCACTGCTCACAAAAGCGGGCAAGGTGCGCTGACACCTCCTGAGGGCCAGAGTGGGCCACGGACTCCTGGAGGTTGTCCAGGGCCTAGGGGACACAGGAGAAATGCCAGTGTCAGCTCAGCCCCAAAAGGGCCACAGCGGCAGTGCTGCACCCCTGTGAGAGTCCCTCCTTTGGGATCTAGGCCTGCAGTGGAAGTTCAGTCCAGCTGTGGCAGCTTCCACATCTGTGCTTTACGGAGCTTTGAGCTTCAGAGGCCACGTAGAGAGGGAGAGACCCAGCCATCTCGGTGTCCCTGCCAAAGAGCCATACACGAGCACAGACTCTTAAATGTTCCAGCCCTATTTGCCATTGCATGCGAGGCCCCAAGTAAGACCCAGAACCATCCAGCTGAGTTAGGTCAACCCAGCACAATTGTACGAAACAATAAAATGGCTGTTGTTTTGGGTTGTTTGTTACGAATTTAGCACAATGCCATCTAGGAACCAAGGAAAAGATGCCCCTAACAGACGATGACGAGGTGATGTGTGTGGGATCACGTGTGTAAGGTCAGCCCTGCCCACAGGGGCTGCCCCCTCCTACCTGCAGGATGTCGTGTGTGGGCTCCTGGGGTCCACCTGCAGAGACTCTGGGCGCCATCTTTACAATGTTGCTCAGATCAACCCCTGTGGGGGGTGGGGGAGTCAGGAAACAAGCAACAGCCATCATCCTTATGGGCCTGCCGGAGTCACACCGTCTGTCCCTTCAGCTGGGACCACACTACTCCAGAGGCCCTCGGGGGTCTGCCTAGCTCCCCACCCTGCCCCACTCATCATCTGGGCCAGACCTAGCAGCCATGTCCACAAGGGGATGTGTGGTGTGGGGGGTTCTTTGCTCCTCAGCCCTGTCCAGTCAATGGGAGCAGAGCAGTAGTGAGGCTGCACGCCATCACTGCAGTGAGGGACACATTCTGCCTGGTGGGCTCAGAGGGGAGGGGACCTCATGGCCCTTTCCCTTGGGGATCCCAATGCTCCTCACTCTGGCTGCATCCCTGCCCTCAGTGGCACCCCTAAAGGAAGCCCCCATTGTGCAGGACACTTCTGGGTGCCCCTTAGCCCCTGTCCGTGTCTACCCCACTCTGTGCCCAGGATGCCGGCCTCTGACTCTGAAGCCAGACACCCGGGCTCCCTTGCCCTCCAGTGTCTGACTGGGTTTGGCTAATGGGAGCTGGACAAAAGAGCAGGGGCAGGAAGAGCAGGAGGGTAGGGTGTTCATCCCCAGCTCCCTGCCTCTATCAGGTGACCCTCACCCTCACTGTTGGGGGGGAGGGGTCCCTGTATGGCAGCATGGTCTCCTAACCCTGCCACACCACTGCAAACAGCCCCTCTGAACCACTCTCCACCACAGCCTGATTTGAGCATGTCACCTGTTCCCACAGGCTGGTGAGTGACACCCCCTTCTGCCACCACGAGCTCGAGCAGGGCTGTGGGTGAGGCAGGGAGCCCTGTTTCTCGGGAGGTGGTCAGGAAAAGGAAGTGATAATTAAAATGAGACCCACCTCAAAGGATCCAGCCCTGCAGATGTCTAGGTGAGGTCTAGGCAAGTAGAGGGTGGGTGCCAGCGAGGTGGGAGCAGGTGGCCAGCCTGCCTGTGGCAGAGCATGGAGAGGGTACAGGGCCCAGGCTCCCACGCCAGGCTAGATGGGGCCCCAGCAGGACATCATTCTCATGTTAAGAGTGGTGGACCAGAAGTGACTGTCAGGCAAAGACCCGAACCAGCGCTGGGACCAAAGCCACACCACCCTACCTTGGGATTCAAACTGCTCCACGGCCTCTTTCACTGCCTCCTCCGATCCCATCTCGAACTCCTCAATGTTCTCAAGAACAGCCGCATCGAAGGTCTCCTGGGTGATGCGCTTGGAGGCCATCTCCCGCCCTTCTACGTGGGGCCGCAGCTGCCCAGCAGCCGCTCTAGAGCTGAGAAGTTAAGGTGAGAAGAAAGCTTCACTGAGGATGAGAGGGCAGATGGGGGCCTGGCCACCATTTTGGGAGCATCTACCAGGGGCCAGAGCCCACAACCACCCTGGAAAAATTCTTACAACCTGGATCACAGGCCAGGGTGATATCCCAACAACCACAGAGCTTCTAAAGGTGCAGAAGAGGGCAGGAAGTTTACCACACTTTATCTAAGAAAGGAGAAATGCTAATATAATGTATGTCCTTATAGTGAGAAAAATAAATAAAATATGGATAAAAGGATATCTTAATATTATATATTAAAACATAATTACATACAAAATACATAACCACATAATAAAGTTACATATGTTTATAATATTATATATAGTATAGTATGTTTTATATATACTACATACTATAATATATAATATTATAATCGTGTTATTTTATTACGTGGTTATGTATTTTATGTATGGTTATATAACAAAACAATATTATGTTATAATAGTATACTGCTATAAAACTTCTAAAATAAAAATTAGTAATAATAATAAGTAAATAAAAAAGACATCTAAGTTAAGATTAATAGAAATGGTTACCTATAAGGGGAGGTAGGGAAAAGGGTGGTGAGGACAGGATTAGAAGCTGGATTATTTTCTCTCAATATACCTTGTTTTACAGGTTTGAATTTGGAACCCATGTAAATTCTTTACGCAGTTAGGAAAAGAAATAAACCAATGGAAACCAAAATAAAAATAAAAGCAATCGCTAAGGTTCAAGAGCAGAATGAAACCCATGAATCCAGCAGTGCATCCGCATGGATAGGGTCACTTCATGTGGTCTTCAAACACAGTGATGTGACCATACATTCTTAGTGGGGTACGCCCCAAGGACAGAATGAACTGCAAAAGAAAATCTTCAACAGTTTTCAGTAATCCTGTTATTGGAAATAGTAAGCAATGTTATTCTGAAACTAAGACAGATGCAGCAAATAAGTAATAATGTTTGTCATTAGGAACCAGTATAAAAGAAAAAAGATTCTTACAAAAGAAAAATCAAGGAAGTAAAAACTCAGGACTCCTAAATTTGAACCGAAAATACCAATACGAACTCATGCTGTATTTCATCTTAAGCAAACAAAAAAACCAATTTTCTAGTTATATCAACTGAAAATGCCTGGAGGAAATGATACCATAGCAGCAATGAGCACCCCAAACACCAACTGTGGTCTGTAAATACCATTTCCTGTGAAGAGTCAGGGCTCCCGGAGAAATGGCTGACTCCAGGACCAGGCAGGAAACAGGCCAGAGGGGCTGGAGCATCTTGTGAGAGCAGTATGCAAGGAAGCTTCTAAAGTCCATCGGGGTCAAGTCAAAAGACTGAGGAGCAAACCCTAAGGGGTGCCCGCTAGCTAAAGATGGAACAAGTGAGCATTAAAAAAACCCAAAAACCAATAGATATCAAAATCAAAATCTATAAACCCAGCTTATTCTTCTGAAAACTGGCAAATAAAGAACCCAGCATTTATCCTGCCTCCCTCGTACAAGTGGGCACAAGATTGTAAAGACAGAATGACAGAAAGTTCTGCTTTGTAGATCAATTCCAGCTAATTGACCAAGACAGACCAGGTCTAGATAATCACGGCCACAGCTGCAAAAACACGAAGCGCAAAACTGACAGGGAACCTGACAAGTGGACAGTACCTGCGTCCACTGCGTGATTTCACGTCATCAAAAGAGAAACCCAGCACCACCTGCCTCCTGACAAGAATGAAATGCACCTGTGAAGTCATCTTGCTGAAAACTCAAACCCAAATCTGACCACACATCCAATGGAACCTTCTGTGATGAAAAAATGTTCTGTATCTGTGCTGCCCAATGGGGCAGCTGCCAGCCCCATATGGGATTGAGCAGTTGAAATGTGGCTAGTGCAACTGAGGAACTGAATGTGTACTTTTATTTAATTTTAATTCATTTTAATGTAAATAGCCACATGTGATGCGTGGCTACCATATTGGACAGCAAGGTTCTAGAGCTAACGACTACTTTACAGGAAATTGAAGACAGAGAACAAGTCAACCAACACCACGGGGATGTGACCTGCAAAATCTCGACTGGGAAGGGAACTTCAACTACAGGACAAAAACCTAGGGTTTTCAACAAATAAATCACAAAGAAAAAGAAAGCAGGGGTGTCCATCAACAGATGAAGGATAGCCACAACTAGAAGGACTCACAAGTAAAATATACAATTATGTACTGGGGGGATTTGGGGAGAAAAAAGCAGGGGAAAAAAAAGGAGATTGGCAACAGTTGTTAGCTCAGGTGCCAATCTTTAAAAAAATAAAACAGATGAAGGATAAACAAAATGTGGTCCACCCACACAATGGAATATTATTCAGCTATAAACAGGAATGAAGTTCTGACACGTGCTACAACGTAGATGAACCTGAAAAACATCACGCTGAGTGAAAGAAGCTGACACAAAAGGCCACATAGTGTGTGATCCCATTTACAGGAAATGTCTAGAACAGGGAAATCCATACAGACAGAAGGGAGGTTAGCGGTTGTCAGGGGTGAGGGAGGGAGAAAGGGAGTGACTGCTCATGGGGACGGGGTTTCCTTTTGGAGTTATTGAAATGTTCTGGAATTAGACACTGGTGATGATTGCACAGCTTTATAAATATACTTAAAATCACTAAATTGCACACTTTAAACGGGTGAATACTAGAATACGTAAATTATAGATTAAAAAAAAAAAGTACTTTTCTGTTTAAAAACAAAAAAACAAATGAAACCCAGCACAGGCAGTCTTGAGGCCAAGGGACAGAATCAGCAGTTAGAGGACCTGCTGAGCTGGGGAAGTGCCTTCTCCTCTGCACTGATGGGGCAGATCACGGACAAAACGCTCAGCAAAAACAGTCAGTGATCTCAACAAGAAGGTCTCCAGGGTGCAAGCGGTTCGTTAACACCGAATATGTGCCACCCTCTCTTTTTAACAAAGGGGGAACAGGCCTCTGGTCCAGAGACTAGCAGAGGTTAACAACTTTTTTCATTTTACTTGTTTTACTATGTCTACCTTGTCTATTGTAGTAACACTACACTTCCATTTTGGAATTGCATCAAGTTTCCACTTAAAATACATCACTTTTTAAACTTATAGTAAAGTTGCAAGAACAGTACAAGAACACTGTATGTCCTTCTCCGAGCTTCATCAACTGTTAACATTTTGCCAGTTAATCTCTCTAGGCGAGTGTGTGTGTACCTACAAGTGTGTGAAACGTAAGCCATTTGAGATTATGTTCCAGGCATCACATCCCTTTCCTCATAAAGACATCAGCATGACTCTCCCAAGAAAAGGACACTCTCTTACACATTCACAGCACAACTGAAATTTAACACAGGGAATCGAACACTGATACAATACTATTTTCTAATATAGAGTCCCTGATCGACTTTCTTGATAGTCCTAATATCATCTTTTAAAACAATTTGTTTTTCTCTGGTCCCAGGTCCATTCTAGAATCACACGTCATAGAAAGGGTATTCGGGGGACAAAGGGGTACTAGGGCAGCAGTAGGGGAATGTGGCAAAAATCCATGTGCAATTTGGGAAACAGGCCACTATAGTGTACAGGTCTCTTTGCGGAGGTGGCACAGGAGGTGAATATTCCACTGGTGTTTGTGCAGATACTCAGGGGGTGGTGGCGTGGGGAACAGGCTCCAGGGCCAGGAGGGTGACTCAAATCCCAGGCCCTCCACTTAACCTCACATTAGTCAGTTCCCTCATGTGTGACACAGGGATCAATACAGAATCTACCTCAGGCCTGCAGTGAAAATTGGGCTGGTTAATTGCTACATAGCCTTTGGCACAGAGTAAAAGCTCCTTTCCTTTGTTGTTTAAGAGGGAATCCAGCCAGTTTATTGGGGGAAGCATCAGGGCATCAAACACCCCACCCCACTCCCTTGCAGATTGTCCCCACTCCTTTCTGCCCCAGAAGAACCAGGAGCCAGTTTAGGGGTTACTAAGGATTTCCAAGGTCAAACGTGAAGGAAAAGAGTAAGGATTTTGTTTATAAGATGAAGAGTTTCTCAGTGGGGCACCTAGGCTGGTGTGTGTGTGAAGGGTGTTCCTGGCCAGCTCAAAGGGCAGGAGCTTCCCAGCTGGGGGCTGCTGGAGGGACTCTGCTCCTGGCTCTGCCACTAGACATTGCTTCCACCTCTCTAGCCATGCTCCAGACCGGAGTGGGCCAAGGGTGAGTGGCCACTTTGTCACAGAGGCACAGTCTTAAAGGGGAATGTCATTACACCTATTTTACAGATGAAGAATCTGAAGGTCAGAGAGGGGAAGAACCTGAAAGAGGTCACATAGGCAGTAAGAGGTCTAGCCATCACACTATCCTGCCTCATTAACACTTTCCCTCCACCTGGACCCTCTGTGGAGCTTCCGTTAGCCATTCCAGGCCACTTCCCCCTGGGAACCCTCCCTGGTCACTCAGGCAGAACCTGTGCTCTCTGGCCTTGGCTCCCCCACCCCCATGAACCTCCCTCTGCCTAGTCCTGAGCTCCCTGAGCTGGAGAGGTCAGTGTCTGGCTCTGGGACCACCCCTAAGGCAAGTCTCCAGGGTCCCCTAGGTGCAGCACAAGGCTGAGGGTGGTGGGGATGAAAATACAGACCTGGAGCTCATGAGAAAGACAGTGCCTGGAAATGGGCATCTGGGAGCCACATGGGGAACAGCCCAGGCCAGGAGAGGGGAGAGACAGCACTACCAGTCCTGAGATGCATCCAACGTGTCCTGGGGGAAGGGAGTTAGCAAGGCCCCCAACTGACAACCAGTTTCCCTCTCTAAGCCAGGGTTCTGCTCATCAGGAAAACAGTGCCCTGACATGCCACGGACGCTGAATGACTCTTCATCATCTTCCATCTGCCACATCCTCCCTGGCTCAGGCACCATCCTCCTGGATGGGTGGCGTCACTTGCTTCCTCCCTGCCACACCCTGCGCCTCTATTTTCCACACAGCAGCCTAAGGGAGACTTGAAAGCACAGAGGCCAAGTCACTCACCTGCCCAAAATCCTGCAGCGGCTTTCCAACTCTCTCAAGGACAAAACCCAGTCTCCAAACCAGCACTTTCCCTACCTAGACCTTCTCACCTGTGCTTCCCCACCTCTTTCTCATCCTTCCCAGCTATCCAAGGCACATTCTTTATAACCACTCTGGTTAGAGCAACCCCCACTCTCCTATCGCATCACTCTCTTTTATTATTTACATATTACCTCTACTTGGAGCCACACGGTGCATTTATCTATTTGAGGGTGGTGGGATGAAAGTACAGACCTGGAGCTCATGAGAAAGAGTGCCTGGGAATGGTCAGTCTCCTCACCAACGAAATGTAACCTCCATGAGAGCTGGAGCCCAATCTGTTTTGTTCACCACCTTCCCCCACTGCCTAGGATGGGGCCGGACACACAGCAGGCACTCATGACATAGGCTATGACTGAATGAGTAAATGAATGAAAAGAAAGCGGAGGCCAGGAAGTGGGCGATTTTGTTTCCCAGCGGCTTCTGTAAGAGTATTTCCCTCCCTAAAACGAAGTCCCCGAGGGCGGCGCCACAGTCACCAGCCCGCCCCCGCGGCGCCCACTCCCTGCCCCGCGCGTGAGGAGGCTCAGCAGCCGCCACTTCTCACCCGGTCTCCGCGGCCACGTGGGGAAAGGGTGGGGCTCGTGGCTGTCACCGGCGGCACCGCCTCTGGTCCCTTCCGGCTGCCGTACCCGCGCAGACGCGCTGGCTCCACCTTGCCTCGGCCTTCCCACAGCAGGGCGAACAGCTCCTAGGGTGACCAAAGGTGACCGCGAGCGCAGGTAAAGCCAAGAGGTCCAACAGGTGGGCGGCGGCGGCGTCTCTGCCACCTTTTCCGGGACGCTCACGGTTGGTGCCGCCGCCGCAGGGAAACTTGTCGCTTCGGGAGCGTACTCCCTGAAGAAGCGGGCAGCGCGCCTGCGCAAGAGGGCTCCGCCGCGGCCACCTGCGCCTGCGCACAAGGGCTCGGCGGCGGCTTGCGCCTGCGCGGTGCGGCGCTGCGGAGACCGTTGGCTCATTTGCATGTCCCCGCCTCGCGCGGCGGCGGCGGCGGCAGCGGCGGCAGCGGCGGCAGCGGCGGCAGCAGGTGAAGAGCCTGAGGCGGCGGCGGGAGTGTCTCCGCGCGCAGTGGGCTCGGGGTGAGGCCCGGGCCCGGGCGTCGTCGGTGGGCGGCCCCAGGGGTGGGGGGCTTAGGCTCGGCCCCGAAGGCCCCGCATCTCCGCTATGGCGCCGCGGGGCTCGGCCCTCGGGCTGCGCGGTGGCCACGGCCTTGTTGGGTGGGCCTGGGGGGCGGTCTGCGGCTTTCCGGGCCCAACGCCCCCTTTTCTTCGTCCTCGGAGGCGGGTAGCAGGCGGGCCACGCCCGACGGGTGCATTCGTTCAGTCGTTCATTCATTCCCCCCGAACTCGGAGCGGCCGCGCTCTTGTGGCGATAACCGCGGCCGGGCGCTGCATCGGGCCCTTTGCCGTTTTTTAATTGGTTCGGTCCCCGTAGCTGCCCATTCCATAGATGGGGTAACGGAGGCACAGCAAGGGTAGCTCACTTGATTTGATCCGGGGCCTCCTGGCCCGGAGACCCTGCCTTTCGCTACAGAGAACAGGGGGCGCCCCAGGAAAAGGGCTGAAAGATGGGAAAAGGGAGTGATGGGTATAAGAAAGACTGTAACGCGGGGGCAGGCTTGGATCTTGAGGTTGGAGCTTTCAAGATGAAAGGATGTCTTGGCGGTTAAGGATGCCGCCGCTGGGTTCCTCACTGTTGCTTCGCAGTCATTTTTACTCGGTCTTCAGGGCTTTGTCCCCACTCCTAGTGTCCTGTTTGCCAGGTTCCAGTCCGGGCTGGCTGACCTTGGATGGGTCACGTAGCCTCAGTCCTCCTTTTCCTCTTCGGAAAAATGTCGTTCACAACAGGACCCACTTCTTCAGTGGGTCGTTGCAAGAAGTAAAGGGGAGTCCCTGTAGGGAGTCCCTTCCTTACAACAGGACCTAGTACAGAGCAAGCTGTCACTAGCTCGTTGTCACTAGTCAGGGCTTCCTCCACTCACTCATTGAGGGGCTTCTCTCAGAGGGGAGGTCGGTTCTCAGAGCTTCCTGGCTCTGTCTGTGAGAAGGGAAAATAGTGATGATGTCTTTCCTAACCACAATTTGCAAGGGTTGTGGTCCTGCTTCCCTGCACTACGTCCAGTGATGTGTGTTGCTTCGTGCAGTCTTCAGCGGCCCCAAGAAGATAGGACTGCTTTGATAGAGCTTGTAAGGGCTTCCGAGGAAATGAGAAGCAAAATAACTTGTCCGAGATCACTGTGCTTGTCTTGTTCCTTCTAAGCCAACACACACCTGTGAGCTTGGTGAGGGCAGAGGCCCCCTTAAAATAACCCGACTTCCCTCTCAAGTACCGTGCGGGATTATGGATCACTGCCTTGTTCCTTTGAGGATTAGGTGAAGTAGAAAGAACAGGCTCTGGGAGCATTAGTTGTCATTCTTAGTGTCTTTTTTCCACCTCTCACTACAGGTTAGAGAAACATGGCAGCAAGGCGAATTGCGCAGGAGACTTTTGATGCTGTATTACAAGAAAAAGCTAATCGATATCACATGGACCCCAGTAGTGAGGCTGTAGGCGAAGCTCTTCAGTTTAAAGCTCAAGGTAAATCAAAATGCTTGTTTTTTGCGGGTGGAGGATTTCAGTGCCTTGGGCAGAAGTATGCAGCTTCTTTTATTTGTTAAGGGGAGATAAAGTTTTCTTTGGGTCCACTTGTCAAATCATTATGCAGAAGTAGGTATTGTCAATATCTGGAGCCTCTACTCTCCAGGCACCCTCCCCCACCTAAAGAAGGCTTCTTGACTCCATCTCTTGGCTCCATCCCCACTACAGCTGCCGAGGTTTGGCCTGTATTCTTGTAACAATCTCCTCCTGAACAGTTCTCAGCTTCTGGCTTCATTCCCTGCAAACCTGTCCTCCCCACAGATCTATTAATGCCAACGTAGCTGGGCCAAGGCCCTGCTTGGACTCTTAGGGCTCCTCATTTCAGGGTTACATCCTCAGACAAGTGCAGGAGCATCCAGGTAACAGTGGTGTGTGCAAGACAGGAGGCTGTGACAGGGGGCGCCCTGTGGAGTTGCCAAGTGTAGGCCCTGCCTGAAAACATTCCCTTGGGAAGGTTTTGGAACATCATGCCAGCAGAATGAAAAATGGTGCCCACACAGATGGCAGGAAGACGTGGAAGTCCCTCACCACTGCCTCGAGGCTTCTGACCCTCACTCCCTGCCTGGGGCTTCGTGCTTCAGCTCTGCCGCCTGTTTGTGCTTTGAATCCCAGCTCTGCCTGGGTAATTCCCTCAGGCACTAAGACCCAGCTCACAGGAAGGCCCTGCAGGCCTTGAGGTTGATTTGGTTGCCCCTCCTGGCACAGGCGAACCCCCGGGGAATCTGCTGGGCACCTGCCTCCTCCAGTCCTCCTTCAGCCTGTTGTTGCTCTCCTCACTGCTGCATTAGCCCCTGAGCCATCCTCGGTGCGGGAGAGGCTTCCTTAGTGTTGGTTGAATGAGTCTAAACACTTGGATGGAGTAGGGATAACTGTTATTACATGCTTTGGACCTATAGAAACTGAGCCTCAGAGGCTGTCTCTGGGTTCTGAGTTTTCAAAATTACATGAGTAGTAATTTTCGGAAATTACAAGTTTTCAAAAAATTTGTGAACGTACAAAAATCAGGAAAATGTTCCTGTTATAAAAGATTGGAAGGATTAAGAAATATTTAAGAGTAAAACATAAAAAGCCTTTCATCTGCTTCCTTACACCTCAGAGGTAAGCATATCTGTGGTGATTTGTGCATCCTTCAATTCAAAAAGTGATATATTTTTGTAACCCTGAACACTTAGGTGTGTGTGTATGTATATACACGCATACCTATACGTATACATGAATACATATGTATGTGTATATGGAGATTTAAATCTTGATTTATCTTTATCTAGAGACTCAAACACCAATACATATCTTAGTTACATCAAGAAAGATTAGGGAGGGGGAAACTAGAATCCCAGCAGGATGCTAGACAGTTCTAGAACCATCTGTCTGTCACAGAGCTGCATGGTCCATTGGTCAGGCTTTCTCTGTGTTTCTGCTCTACGCTGAACAGTTCTGGTGCCTTGATGCCTTGTAAACCAAGGCATCAGAAAATCCTGTTGTGCAGAATCCAGCCACCACTCTACCTCTGATGCTGCCGCCCTCACCAGGCCATCAATACCTGGATTACCCCAGTGGATTCCTTGCTGGCACATCCATAGCCACTCTCATCCCTTTTGGTCTGTTCCTTACACAGCGGCCAGTAAGGTCATCCCTCTGCTCAGAACCCTTCTGTGGCTTTCTGTCTCACTTAGAGAGAACTCCAGCATTCCATCAAGGGCCTGAGTTGATCTAGTACCCGCCTTTTGTTTGCATCTCGTATCATAGTGGTTCCCTAACTTTTCTGCATGGTAGAATCATCTGGGGACCCTTTAAGAACCCTGATGCCCAGGTCACACCCCACCTGATTCATTAAGTCAGGGGACTCCAGTGTGCAGCAGAGTTTAGGAGCTGCCTTCTTACCACTTTGCCTCTCGTTCCCTCTGTTCCCTTCTGGCCATATTTGTGCCCTGCTGGTCCCACCTCAGTGCTTTGTTCTCACACTCCCTCTGCCTGGAAGGCTTCCCCCATAATCGCAGGGTCTGGCCCCTCATGCCAGGCCTCTACTGCTCAGATACATTGTTGTCAGAGCTGCCCTCCTTGACCAGCCTATCTAAAAATGGCTTTCCCTCTTCACATTCCCACCGCTTAATATTTCTTATGGGCACTTCCTTACACCTGATGGATTTTTGTTCACTGTTTGATTCCTTCGACTGACGAGTCCTGGAGAGCAAGGGCTTTGCTGTCTCCTTTTCCTGCTGTCACTTCAGTGCCTGGAGTAGGTGCTCAGTGAGTACCTGTTGAGAATTTATACAAGGTTCTGGCTTCCCGTGGCCTCTCGACCCATTACTACCGTACTCCTGGCATCTCTCTCTCCCTTTCCATTTCACTTTTTGACTCGGTAATAGATTCTGATTCAAAGCTAGAAAGAAGGTTCTCCATGAAAAGTCTTTCTGAGGCCCACTGTTTCCATACCCCCATAGTTCCCTTATGTTCCTAGCTTCTTACAGAGATTCTTTATACATGAACGAGCAAATGCCAATTTAGCTTTCAAGTTTCCTCATTTCTACATGGAGGAGGACGAAAACACGCACTATTCAGTTTCCATTGTAGCCTCTCTTGATGTGGCTTATTTCACTTCTGCCTTTCTCTTACCTGCATCAGTCTCTGTTTTATTCAAAGGATTAGTTGGCCCAGTGGACCTTTACGAGGGAGCGTATCAACCAGCTTTGGGTCAAGTGCTCAGCTGTGGCCCGGTCAGCTGTGGTGGGTACAGTTCAGCGTGGCTCCTACCTCAGTGGCACTGTAAGCAGAGAGTTCCTCGTGGGAGGCAGGGAGGATGGGAAGAGCCATGTGCTGTGTGATAGAGGTCGAAATACAAAGTGATCTAGTCGCAGTAAACAAGTCTAGGTTATTTGAGCACCAAACACCCTTCCCTGAGTCTAAAAGAGGCCTAGTAAACCAGACACCCGCAGAGCCAGGGCGGGGAGTCTGAATGAGAGAGGGGCCCTGCTGCCCAGCCTCGGGACACTGACGTCAGGGCAGATGCAGGCCCAGTACTTGTAGGTCTCTGTTTTTATAAGGAGTAAGTCCACATTTTTCAGGGAAACCACACACATTTTAAATGTTGGCAACAAATACGAATTTGTAAAATGCTCTTAGGCAGATAAAGCACTGCAGCTGGCTGGTGGTGTCTGGAGTGTCTGTTTGCAGCCTCAGGTTTAAAGTACCTCTGTTTCTTTTTGGATCTTTTATTTCAGATCTTCTAAGGACAGTCCCAAGAGCCAGAGCAGATATGTATGATGACATTCACAGTGACAGCAGATACACTCTGGGCGGATCTGTAGCTCACTCTCGAGAAACTGCCAGGGAAGGCCTGAGAAGTGATGTATTTCCAGGACCTTCCTTCAGATCAAGCAACCCTTCTGTAAGTGACGACAACTACTTTCGTAAGGAATGTGGCCGAGATCTGGAATTTTCCCACCCTGACTCCCGAGACC
This sequence comes from Equus quagga, assembly GCF_021613505.1. Classification (NCBI taxonomy): domain Eukaryota; kingdom Metazoa; phylum Chordata; class Mammalia; order Perissodactyla; family Equidae; genus Equus; species Equus quagga. The sequence goes on along the minus strand of NC_060275.1, from coordinate 67,282,964 downwards.
AGGTCTTTGGCCACCGGAAATTGGGACATTTCCGTTCTCAGGACTGGAAATTTGCACTCCGTGGCTCTTGGGAACAAGACTTTGGCCACCCAGTTTCTCAAGAATCCTCTTGGTCACAGGAGTATAATTTTGGTCCTTCTGCACTACTGGGGGACTTTGGCTCTTCCAGGCTGATTGAGAAAGAGTGTTTGGAGAAAGAGAGTCGGGATTTCGACGTGGACCGTCCAGGGGAAGCAGACTCTGTGCTCAGGGGCAGTGGTCAAGTCCAGGGCAGAGGCCAAGGTCTAAACATCATTGACCAGGAGGGTGCCCTCCTAGGAAAGGGAGAGAGTCAAGGTCTGCTCACGCCTAAAGTGGGGGTTGGGAAACTTGTCACCCTGAGAAGCGTGAGCATGAAGAAAGTACCCACTATAAATCGTATTACTCCCAAAACTCAGGGGACTAACCAAATCCAGAAAACCACTCCAAGTCCTGATGTAACCCTAGGGACAAACCCAGGTACAGAAGATATCCAATTCCCCACTCAGAAGATCCCTCTGGGGCTCAATCTGAAAGATATTCGGCTCCCCAGAAGAAAGATGAGCTTTGACCTCATAGATAAGTCAGATGTTTTTTCAAGATTTGGGATAGAAATAATCAAATGGGCAGGATTCCACACCATAAAAGATGATGTTAAATTTTCCCAGCTTTTCCAGACTCTCTTCGAACTCGAAACTGAAACCTGCGCTAAAATGCTCGCCTCGTTCAAATGCTCCTTAAAACCAGAGCACAGAGATTTTTGCTTTTTTACTATCAAATTTTTAAAGCACTCTGCTTTGAAAACACCCAGAGTCGATAACGAGTTTTTAAACATGCTATTAGACAAAGGTGCTGTGAAGACCAAAAATTGCTTTTTTGAAATCATAAAGCCCTTTGACAAGTACATAATGAGGCTTCAAGACCGGCTTCTGAAGAGTGTCACACCCCTGCTCATGGCCTGCAATGCCTATGAGCTGAGTGTCAAGATGAAGACCCTCAGTAACCCCCTGGACTTGGCTGTTGCCCTGGAGACCACCAATTCTCTCTGCCGGAAGTCTTTGGCCCTTTTAGGACAGACATTTTCCTTGGCCTCTTCTTTCCGGCAAGAGAAAATCTTAGAAGCTGTTGGCCTCCAAGATATAGCTCCATCTCCTGCCGCATTTCCAAACTTCGAGGACTCCACTCTGTTTGGGAGAGAGTACATCGATCACCTGAAGGCCTGGCTGGTTAGCAGCGGATGTCCACTCCAGGTCAAGAAAGCTGAACCTGAGCCCACTCAAGATGAGAAAACCGTTCCTCCTACCAAACCCGAGATTGAAGCCAAGGCTCCTTGTGGTTTGAGTGATGGTAAGGAAAGCAGCGAAAGTTTCTATTTGTTGTGATTTGTTGTTTTCCATGTTTTCTTGTAACATTTCTTATTCTCTTTGAGGTTTTTACACAGAGGTTCTTTAACCAACTATAGAATCAGAATTTTAGCAGAAAACTCTGATTGGCCCATATACATGTCTTCCATTCATTCTGTAAACGTGTTAGAAATCTGTCTACCACAGAAATCCTTAGACATTTTTGGGTCACAGACTCCTTTGGGAATCTGATGAAAAGCTGTGGCCCTTGCCGGGAAAAATGCACATATATTTGTACACAATTTTGCACTATCTGGGGGTTTGTACAGTCCTGCAGCCAAGGTTAAGAAGGCTTGTTCCAACAGGTGTCCCCCTGCCCCTGCCCCAGGTATTATCAGAAGGAAGAGTAAACACTGGGCACTGTCTCTGAGTCGTCTCCAGGCTCCTGAGGGAAAGAAATCACAAAACTCAGCCCCTCCTGTGCTGGGATTAGGGGGACATAGGAGAGGCCCCAGCCCAGCCTGGGGAGTCACGGAGGCCACAGCAGGCCATGTTTGAGCTGTGCTGAGAGACAGACAGGGATCAGCCAGTCAGTCCAAGTGGTGGAGGCACCTTTCCACCTGCTTGCTTTTCTAGACTGGCTAAAGGTCGACAGATCGCTTAGGCACAACTGGTAACCTGGTGTTAACAAGTCGATTTACTGGGGAGAGGAAAGGCCAAGAAAGACGTAATAGAAATAGAAACAACTGGCTGTTTGGTGTCCCTTTTCCCTCCTCCTTAGCTCCCAGGATGGATGCTCTCTCAGCCCAGACATCCCAGTGGTCGTGAGCAGACGTAGTGGCCATGTGACCAGCAAGGAAGCACTTTTCCCCCTTTACATTAGGAAGAAGTCCCTTTTCCTCCTGATGCAGTTTTCAGCTTCTCTTGCCCCAGCTGAGTGGGGAAGTCTCATTTGTTCCTGAATCTCTTCACTCCTCTACCCCCTCTCCAACCCCTGACTGCATTTGGCACTAGGTAGGTTCCACCATGGGTGGGTGGCCACACCTACTCCTGGAGGGGGAGTCTTCCAGAAGTGGGCTCGTTAGGGCTGCAGCGGAACCCCTCTTCCCCACGCCCCACAAAGTGGCAGAGTGGAAAGTCAGTGTAAGAACAATACTAAAGAACTTTGTATGAAGGAGGGAAAATTCGTCCATCACCTGAAGTTGCCCACCACTGTCCCCTGCCATGCTGCTACACAGGCTCTAGTCTGCTCTTTTACAGGCTTATCAAAGGCCCTTGTATGTGTTTCTGCAGCATTTGCTACATTATGATATTGACCTCACGTGAATTACCTCACCTTTCCCTTGATGTTGGACTCATGCTGCCTTTTACTAGAGGCTTCTGAGGCTGAGCAGAGCTGAGTTCCCTTGTAATTGGCATCTGCAAGCCTCGGCTGTCTGGGCAGCAAGTGGACGGCAGCAGTGCCCATGTCTCATTACTTCCATTACTGTTAGAAATGCTGGGATGAGATCTTTCGTTGAAGGTATTGATTATGACTCTTATTTTTATTTTTTATTTTTAAATCCTGCTTTAAAGGCTATGGTGTCAGAAGGAGGGTTTCTGGGCCAAAGGCTGGGACCCACTTTCTGGCCCTTGCTTATAGTCACCTTCTCTAGAGATGGTTGTGGTGATCCACAAATTGTGTTGTCTTGGAAAGCTTCTGACTTTGAACTCTTACTCTTCTGTAAAATCATGTAAAACTAGCAGTTCTATAAGATGTGAGCCAATAACAAAAAAAAAGGAAAGCAATTTCAAAGGGGAAATATTTGCAATAACATGACAATTGAAGGATCAATTTATCCTGTGTAAAGAGCTCACAGTGATAAACTCACAGCTGCAACTCCGACACGGGGAAGGACAAGACAGTGCAGTTACTCCACAGAACAAAGTGGAAGACCTCTCCACTTCAGGGGTGATTTTTTTTTTAAACTTTTTTTAAGACTATGGTAGTTTACAACCTTGTGAGATTTCAGTTGTACGTTATTGTTAGTCATGTTGTAGGTGCACCACTTCACCCTTTGTGCCCTCCCCCGACCCCCCCTTTCCCCTGGTAACCACCAATCAGTTCTCTTTGTCTCTATGTTTAACTTCCACCCATGAGTGGAGTCATACAGAGTTCATCTTTCTCTGTCTGGCTTATTTCACTTAACATAATATCAGTTCAGGGGTGATTTTTATTAAGTAAACTGATAAGCCATTCCGTGCTATTAAAACTAGCAAACATCAGAAAACTAAGCAACCTTATTATTTGAGGACACAGGTGCTCTTCTGTGTTGCTGGTGGCATTGTAAGTTACAATTCATATGGAAGAAAATTCACACTTTATGTTTCCTTTTCATATGTTTAGCAAGTATTTTTTGTGAACACTTATCTTGGGACCATTGACTTTTAATTGGGAAATTTTTCTTTGTAAGTTTATGTGTGTGTGTGTGTGTATGTGTCTTCTGATTACAGAAAACAGATGTATGTTTATTTTTTATAGATAAAGCACAAAGAAAATGAAATCCCTGATTAATCTACCACCCATAGATAACCTCCGTTAACTTTCTGGTGTATTTCCTTCTAATCTTTTTTCTATGTATCCGTATTTATGTATCTTTCCCCTCTTTCATATTGAGAATCACAACCTAGGTATTCTCTTTACATGTTTTATACCTAGATACATTTTATATCTTTACAGTTTCCTCTTAATAATGAGAGCATTCAAGTTAAGCTACATACCACTTCCTTCTATAGAATATATATACACACATTGTTTTGCCCAGTCATTGTAAGCTTGTGACTGTTTCTGTCCTAGTGGTTATGCTGTTAAAGCTTTTGGGAAGATATTTTACATACTGGTCTCTAGAATAACACACCACTTTCCTTTTTTCAATGCTGATCTCTTGTGAATGAGGATTTTGGTGTCTGGTGCCTGCTTAGGCTCCATTCTAAGCCACTGACTCTGTCCTGGTCTTCCCAAGCCCCATGTGGTCCAGTGTGTTTCTCAGAAAAGCCCTTCTGTGTGTTCCAGCAGTCCCCCAGCGAGCAGATCACAAAGTGGTGGACACCATCGACCAGTTGGTCACACGTGTCGTCGGAGGCAGCCTGTCTCCCAAAGAGAGAGCTCTTCTCAAGGAGGACCCCGCTTACTGGTAGGTCTAAATGTCGGCCCTGCAGATGCCTCCCATAGAGCGAATCCCTGTGGTAGAGCACATGGCAACGTTTGTGTTGCTCTCATGGTGTCCAGAGCAGAGGAGATGATGCCTATTTTGAGCAATGGTGTCTGCCAGAGGAAGGAGCGTGAGGGTGGGTCAGGTTTACCTGAGTAGGTTTACCCTGCTGCAGACCTGCCGTGTGGCCATCTCTCACTCAGGCCTCGAGCTCCTCGCCCTGCTGTGCTGGTTTAAGGAGGGGTGAGAGGTGTGTGCAGAGTGCTTGTCAGTTGAGAAGTATGGCACAATAGCTCTTTGTGTTTTATTGCTACTGTTTGCTTAACTGTCTTCTCCTTTTGCCTTATTGCCTCTTCACATGAATAGAACAACTTTTTAAAATTAAAGCTTTTGTCATAAATACAGTACTTATTAGAGAAAGTAAAGAGGAGCAAAGTCAGGGGAAGCCACCTGGTGCCCACCGACAACCACTGACATTTTTGGTATTTGCTTCCAGTCTTTCTGCTCACCATGGGCTGTTTGGTGTTTTTCGTTTTTAACGTAAGTGTGATTATGCTACGATATAATACAGCCTCCTCTTTTAGATGACAGGGAAAAATGTGTTCCCTACTCTTTGTAAACATTAGTTCAGACACTGTGTTTACTAGTCCACAGAGTCGTGGTCAGAGTTTATGTAGTCATTTCTTTCTTGTTGGACTCTGAAATGTTTTTGATTGTATGCAATTTTTAATTTTTTTCAGTGCATAGCTTAATGCATTACATTTTCTTGTGTGTTTAGGATGATCACTAGAGTAGATTGGAGGAAGTGGAAAAGTTTTATACTTTTTTTTAATATAAAAGTGGCATATGCCCTTTGTAAAAGAGTAAAAAGACAACAATGTAGTCACTCAGAGACCCACCACTTTCCTGTAGTGTGTCCTGTGTTTTACAGTTGGCATAATTGTCCTTGTTATCAGCAATAGCATGCAATTCCATTGCACACAGGTGCCATACCATACTTGACCATTGCCCATTGGTGGATTCATAGATTCTATCTAGTTTTTTCCTGCTATCAGTAACATTACGGTGAACAATGTTTTGCTTGTATTTCCGTCTGTGTTTCTGGCAGTTTATTAGGATAATATCTAGGAGTGAAATTGCTGGGTTAAAGGGGAAGCTCACTTTAGAGGCTTTGGTCTATGTTAGTTTCTCAGCTGCAGCATTATTGACATTTGCGACTGAATCATCCTCTGTGGTAGGGACTGTCCTGGGCATTGCAGGATGTTTAGCCACATCCTTGGCATCTACCCGCTGGGCACCAGTGGAATCCACCATACCAGCTATGACAGCCAAAAATATCTTCAGACACTGCCTGGTGTCCCTTGGGTACAGAGTTGCCCTGGTGGAGACCATTGATCTGTATCATTAGGTTACTTTCTGTGAGTGATTTGTCCCCATTGATTGACACTCTTACTGCCACTCTAAGTGTGCCATTCCCTCTCCTGAGTGTTTGATTTAAAGAGAATTTCATACTGTGATGTTCTACCTTGTAACTTTGTTAATTAATGAGATTGCATGTTCTCTCATAGGACATCTAGTTGTAGTTCCTCTTTTTTTTTTTTTTTTTTGAGGAAGATTAGCCCTGAGGTAACATCTGCTGCCAGTCCTCCTCTTTTTGCTGAGGAAGCCTGGCCCTGAGCTGACATCTGTGCCCATCTTCCTCTACTCTATATGTGGGACGCCTGCCACAGCATGGCTTGACAAGTGGTGCGTTAAGTCCGCAGCCAGGATCCAAACCGGTGAACCCTGGGCCACTGAAGTGGAACATACAAACTTAACTGCTGAGGCTGTGCCACTGGGCCAGCCTCATACAGTTCCTCTTTTTGAGTGATCTATTTAGCATTTGTGTAGTCAACATTGTAACCATGCTGAACTCAGTATTCCTGTTGTCATAATTACTAAAGATGTTAGAAAGGTGTAAGTTTCCATGAACAGTACCAGAGCTTTGTCTTAACCAGCATGATTTACCAGGAAAGGGTTGGAACTTATATGGTTTTATTTTTACAGAAGTCTTGAATTCATCTGGATTATTTTCATGTATAGAATGAGGTAGGCATATAACTTAAAATTTTTTAAAAACCCAATAACCTAATTGTACCAGCATTGTTTATGAAATACTTTTATTTAGCAAACACTTTTGTTTTCTGTGCACGTGGTACTATTCTCAGTTCTTTACTGATTTCAGCACTAGCTGGCCAAATCCTCAAACAGCCTTTGGAGGTAGGTATGTTGCCATCCTTATTTTACAGAATAAAGGGGCTTTTGCCTCAAGGATGTACAGCTAGTAAGAGGCAGAGCTGAGATTCATGTCCAGGCTGTTGCTCTCAGCCAGTGTGTATTCTGAAGGAAGGAAACTAGATAGCCTCAGATTGACAGATGAAAGCACAGACCAAACCTTCTAAGTAAGGTGCCATTAGACTTAGAAGGCCCAGGGGCAATTTCCAGGTGATTGACAAGGTGATTGGATTGGAGGGAGAGGGGCCCTGAGAGGACTGGAGGCGTGCGCCTCCGCCCCATGACTACTGCACACAGCCCAGCAGGCTCATGATCACTGACAGCCGTGGGTGGCAGATAGAACCACAGCCAGAGTTATGTGTGCATATGGGCAGAGGGGGTACAAAATTAGAAATAAGCGTTTAACTAGGAATCAGATATTTGAGGAAAATCAGCATCATGAAGGAGAGTCACCACATTCAACAGAGCTGACACCTGAGAAGACAGAGTTACTATAAGAAAAAGGAGACTTATAGTAGTCCCCCCTTATTGCAGTTTCACATTTCAGGATGTGAGTCATCCTTATCCAGCCTGTTCATGCTGTATACGCCACCCACCCGTTAGTCACTTCGTAGCTGGTTATCAGGTCGACTCTCGCAGTATCACAGTGCTTGTGTTCAGATCATCCTTATTTTGTTTAATAATGGTTTCAAAGCCAACTTTATTATTAGTTACTGTTATTTATTTATTATTAGTTATTGTCTTACTGTGCCTAATTTAAAGGTTAAATTTTATCACAGGTATGTATGTTTAGGAGAAAACATACAGTTAGGTACTATCCACAGTTTCAAGCACCTACTGGGGGTCTTGGAACGTATACCCCAAGGATAAGGGGGACTACTGTAATCTAAAAATGTGTTTGTGTAACTAGTAGTCTTAGGTGTATAATAGTATATTGTATCCATGAAACAGGAGCTACTTGTTATGGGAAAAAACCTATTAAGGATCTTGGAAAAGAAAAATCTGATTGTTGAGATAAAAATCTCAGTGGTTGGGAGATAGAATAAACCCGGATGAAGAGCAGGGAGCTGGACTTAAGACTTGATTGCCCATGAACTCCTTCAGAAGGAATTACCCAGTGACTATGAGAGAGAGAGTGTGCTGTCAAAAAACAGTGATAAGAAACTAGTAAGCTTAGGTTTTTGGTATGTATGTTTAAATTCTTAAAGTAGTACTTATCTGTGGTTTACCAGAAAAATCCATTGAACTAATCAGAAAAAACAAAATGTTTCTGCTGTGGCTGGTTCCCATGCTAGTTCCACTGCTTGGAGGCAGTCACTTTTTAGTTCTTTAAGCTACTTCTCACACTTACCTCCGTATCTCTTGATGATAAGCCTATGTTGCTCTTTCAGTTTTATGCATTATTGTCGACACTACCAAGATAAATGAGGATTTTAGCTCACTCTCCTGTCAGTGTTTAAGGAATTCTCAGTGGTTGATCAGAAGACCCACTTCTTGTTGGGCCCCAATGCAAATAGGTTCTTTTTATTAGTGAGTGAGTGAAAGGTTCAGACCTTCAGAGACAGATCTAAGAAGAGTTTCCATTATCTTCGCCTTCCGAGATCCAGCAGAGATTTGAGACCTCCGCCTCCCCCCAAGGAGGGGCAAACATGCGTTTGTTCACAGCTGAGCCTTGTGGACAGAACTTACCACAGCCTCTCACCAAGGCAGCCTGCTCCTTCTGTGCACTAAAATGTCAGTAGTGCAGACAGACGCCCACTACGACTTTGCTTCCTCTTTTGGAGCACCAGTTGGCGGTCTTCCTCTAGTCTCTGTGAGAGCCTGCGAAGAAACAAACCTATAGAATGGTCCCGAAAGTGCCAGACATAGAGCTGAAGGAACATGTCATGCTTTGTTTTCTCCCAGCTTCTGAATTGTCCCCTAGGAGTGGGATGGCCCTGACCTTTGCTGGACCATGCTCTCCAGGGAGAGCCCAACAGGTCGACATGTTTGCAGACTCAGGGAAAAGCAGGTGGCCAGCAATCCCTCAGCCAGCCTCAGCAGGATTGTCCAAGTGCCCAGAAGTGAGCACAAAATCTGAATAATTGATGCTTGGGGAAAGAACTCTAAAATCCCAGATGATCTAAATATGCAAGGTGGCGGGGGGGAGGAGGGAAGTGGGTGCTGGGGCTCTTGTCTCGTTCAGAGTGAGGATATAGCTAGTGAGTAATTCTGGATATTGACAGAAAATAAGAATTTAATGTGTATTGATTAGCCATTAAAGGCTTGGAAATGGGATTATAATTTCTGTACCACTATGGGCAGGGGAGCAAAAAAAGAAATTCAGTCCAATGAAAAGCAATAAAAGAAAAAAAAACATGAAGAAAGAAAGGCAGACAGGAGACAAGTTTGAGTACATTCAACCTTATTAGTAATCCATAAGTGTCCTGTGGTTGACGCTACCTTTACTAGCCAGAGACTTGGGTTTAGAAGCACGAGCTGTTGCTTCATCTCAAAGATACTTAAAACACAAGGAGTGGAAAACAAAGATGGAACATTACATACCAGGCAAATGCTACGAGAGAGAGAGGTGTGGAAATGTTCCTTTAGATCAAACAGAGAAAAGCGTTCAGAGGGGTAAAAGAGATTACTAACAAGGGAAAGTCATCAGAAGCTACAACACTTGGGACTCTCCATGCCAGAACCACAGAGCTTTGAGCTATGTAAATAAACAGCATTTAGAAATAGAAGAGGCATTGTTAAGTCCTTACCATGGTTGAAGAGACTTGACTATATTTCTCTGAATTGGGTAGATGATGTCATCCAAATATGGTTGTAGAGGATTTAGAACACGGCAAACAGGCAGGAACAGATAAAGAGGAGGTGCTGATATCTCTTGGGCAGTTAACAAATGCCAGGCAGTAGTCAAAGCATTTTCCTTATAATGAAAAGTGTGTGACTCAAGTCTAAAAACAAAACAATGAAGTAGCTGCTGCTTATCATCTGCACATCTTACAGATGAAGAAACTGAGGCACAGAAAGTTTCAGTAAAATCCCACAGCTAATAAGTGGCTGCACTGGGATTTGAACCCAGCAGGCTAGAGTCGGGGGGTATTCTCTGCTCTTGATATTATACTCCACTAGAACTGGGGAAGATGGATTTGTGGCTGATATTCTCAGACTGCCCTTGGCATCAGACCATCCAGGGGAAAAGGATTTACATCGAAGGGATCTCAGTCACCTGGGTGATGACTCCACTTTTGCCCTGGATGAGGGGTGGCCTTGCTGGGGCTGCGTTCGACTTGAGAACCTGAGTGTCAGTGTTGGCCATGGTTCCCTTTTGCGGGAACTCTTGCTTGTTAGGGTACGGTCTTGCAAGATGCTGCTGTTGGCCCAGCAGAGGGTCCAGGGCAGTGGAGCAGCCAGCTTGCAGCCTGTTTCCTCAGACTCAGCCAGACCTTGACTGTGCAAATCAGCAGGAGCTTTGTATGGAGCTTCCCACCAGGGACACGCCATGTCAACATGGTGCTACTAGCACCCTGCTATGCGCTGCCACCTTGCTTCCAGTTGGCTTCTGTCATTGATCATGAGGAACTTCATCTAATATGTGGCCTCAATGTCAAACAGTCTGAAAGCCACCTGAAATATTGCTGTTCTTACCAAACAACATTCATTCTTCTTTAATACAAACTGAAATTGAACATTCACAAAAACCTGTTATGTCTGAGGTCACACAGAAAATTGTAGCAATCCCAAGGAAGGCAGATCATGTGGGCCATATTATAATGCGTAAAAGTCAAAATCAGTAGTAGCCAAAATAAAACATGCTTCTAAATAACTTCCAAGTGAAGAGGAATCCAAAGTGAAATTAGCAAATCTTCAGAAGGAAGTAGCAGGGAGATCACTGGACCCCAAACACATCCACAACGACACTTGGGGTGAAGGTGCCACCTTGGATGCCTTTACCAGAAGTCAAGAGTGAAGACAGGCTTTCAGTACATGAAGATAGAAGGAAATAGTGAGAAAGTCCAGACCCTGGAAGAGAAGGGCTAGTAGAGTTGAAAGAAGGTGCTAGTGAAATGGTAAATGAAATCAATGATGTGAAAGTGCCCCTCCACACCCTTCTGCATCCCAGACCCCAGAGCAAATTATTCAGTTTGCCTTATGTTCTTTCCACCTATGAAAAAAGGAAATACACGTGGATGTGTGTACACAGAGCAGTTTCATATGGTGTTATCACTGTTGGTATTCTTCTGTAGCTTGCTCTCCACTGGCCATATCATGGATGTCTTTCTGGGTCAGTAAATGTGACTCAAACTCCTTCTCTTTTCTGTGTTGTTCTCGTTAAGACTTTGGCACGTGATTCCACAGTAGTGGCATGCTGGCCTCAGTAATGCAGTTGAAAGTTCACTGAGTGCCCACCATGAAAACAAGGTCCAGGGGCAATGCTTGCTATGTGCTGGTAGCAGAGTGCTTCTATGGCTCCAGGGTGACTGGTTTGTGTTTTGTGGCCACCAGGAGCTGTGAGCTCCTTCATGGCTGCTGATGACAGAAATCAAGGAAGAATCTCAACCAGTGCTCAGTCAAAGCTCCTGGTTGCCCAGTGGTCACTCTGGACAGGAGGGTAACCTGGGCCTGGCTCCTGGTCCTCGATGGAGCCGGTGGAGCCTCTCCAACAGCAGGAAGGGCGCCACTTGGAAAGTGTTTGCAGAAGTCTATTTGCAGCAGCAATTTGGTCATGCTGGTGTTTTAACAAATGTTCTGCTTTGCCTGTTTTGTTTTAACAGGTTTTTGTCAGATGACAGTAGTCTGGAGTATAAATATTACAAGCTGAAGCTAGCAGAAACACAGCGCATGAGCCAGACTTTGCCAGGAGTGGATCAGAAGCCAATGGCGGCCGAGTGTGCAGTCCGAGCCATGCTATATGCTCGAGCAGTCCGGAGCCTCAAGAAGAGGCTTCTCCCAGGCCGTCGGCGGGGGCTGCTCCGAGCTCAAGGGCTCCGGGGCTGGAAGATGAGGAGAGCGACCACCGGGACCCAGACCCTCCTCTCCTCGGGCACCAGGCTGAAACACCACAGCCGGCAGGCTACAGGCTCATTGCAGGGAAAGCTGCCCCAGCCAGATGGAAATGATACTGCCAAGGACTGCCCGCCAGACCCAGCAGGACCCTCTTCTCGGGACCCCAGCCCAGAAGCCTCAGGCCCATCCCCCAAGCCAGGAGGAATGGACGTCTCTGAAGCCCCTCAGACCTCCTCTCCCTGCCTGTCTGCTGAAAGTTGGTGCTCACTCTTGTCTCCCTCCTCTGGACCCCAGTCCCAACTCTCCAATCTCCAGGGGTCTCTGCAGGAAGGGGGACAACCTTGGAGGTCTGGGCTGGGCAGCAGGTGGTAGCAACAGGGACCTGGCCCAAACTGCTGTGCAGGGAGGCACTTTCTCTCCTCTTCCCTCCTCAAGGGGGAGGCCTGTGAGTCTGTACCACCCTTCCTCCTGTCCTGAGGGTGGAGCTGACGCAAAATGCTGCCCTGTGACTCTGCACCTCCCTGCAAGGTCCAACTTCTGGCCAGCAGAGCGTGCCACGTGCCTGTGCCTGGGGCTTCAGTCCTTGATCCGTTTCTCTCTGTTCTTGCCCGCTTTACATTCCAAAGGGCTGCCCTTGTCTCTTGTTATGCTTCCCCTTCCCCACAGTCTCTGTGTTTCCCTCTTCGGGGTTAACTGACCTGCAGTTTCTTCTGTTTATCCTGGCTGTAACCTTCTCCCTCTGCAGTAGGCCTCCTCCTCACCAGTGCTTCCCCCTCACCACCAGGTGGGAATGTAGAGGGGAAAAAATCTGCATGGCTGCTGCATTCTCTAACTGTTGCTGTACAACGAGCCACTTGAAATTGTGACTTCAGTCAGAGGGATCTAGTGTTGCCCTGAGTCTGCTGAGCTGGGCTCGGCCCACATCTATGTCTGCAGGAATGGCTGGTTGTCTGGGGCTGTCAGCTGAGGTGATGGGGGTGACTAGGCCACATGCCTGTCACCCCTTAGCAGCCAGCCTGGGTTTGTTCACCTGACAGTCAGAATTGGGCCTCCAGGAGAGGTAGTGGAGGTGCTCAAGGCCTCTGAGGCCCAGGCTCCACACTTTGCCACATTCTGCCAGCCAGCAGGAGTCCCGGGGCCAGCCCCAATTCAAGGGGAAAGAAGAGAGTCGGTCTCTGCTGGACAGAGCTGCAGAGTCATGTAGCAAAGGGCGAGGAGACAGTGAGGGGACACAAGGGGCCATCTTTGTAATCAGTCTCCAAAGCCCCATGGGTGTTCACATGGGAAGTGGCAGCTCAGAACCAATGCATGATAGTTGCTTTGTTTTGTAGTTGACACGAAGACAATGGAGACTGCGGAGAAACTGGCCAAATTTGTTGCTCAGGTGGGACCAGAGATTGAACAGTTCAGCATAGAAAATAGCACCGACAACCCTGACCTGTGGTACGTGCCCTTCACACCCTTTTGATTTGAGTATGTTCAGCCCACGAGTATCCTGAGAACTCGCATCTGGCCTGGCAGATGCATCCTGTCCAGGGGATCACCCCGGGATGAGTCATGGCTTCACTTCTGAGCTCAGGGCCGTGGGGGAGAGATGTCTGTTCTGGACTGTTGGGGGAACCGGCCCTCATCTAGGCCATTAGGAGAAGCTCCCGGCAGGGATGGAGAATAGCTAAGCTGGATCCGAAGGCCAAGTGCGAGTTGGCCAGGGAAAGGGGAGAGAGTGCTCTGAGCAGAGGGATGGCTTCCCCAGGACCTGAGCAGAGGCAGATCGGTGGCAGCAGGGGGAGGAGGGCATGTCCTTGCCCGAGAGCCAGAGGACGAGGGGGCATGGTCCCTGGTCACGCAGCTGCTCTGGACCCATGAGAATTTGCTGCCAGCTGTGGGCAACAAGCTCTTCCATGTGGTGATGGCCTGGCACCCTCATGCCAGGAGGGGGCGCCGTTACCCTGTCCTTTCCTCAAACTCAACGCCACACAGCCCAGAGGCAGAGGTGACTCTGCCTGTGGGGATGGATTCTCCTCCTTCAGTGAGAGGCTGCCTGGAGGCCGAGTGTTCTTATTACTGAGGCATAACCCTCTGGGCTCCTGCTCTGAGCTGATGGGGTGCACCTGCTGTGCAAGTTGTACAGTCCTCTCAGGGCTCTGGATCTTACCCTGTTTCCAATGTGCTGGAGAGTCATGCCTTAGTCTAATTAAAAATATAGTTAAAAATGTCACGGGCCGGCCCGGTGGCACAGCGGTTAAGTTCACTCGTTCCGCTTCTCGGCGGCCCAGGGTTCGCTGGTTCAGATCCCAGGTGCGGACACGGCACTGCTTGGCACGCCATGCTGTGGTAGGCATCCCACATATAAAGTAGAGGAAGATGGGCACAGATGTTAGCTCAGGGCCAGGCTTCCTCAGCAAAAAGAGGATGACTGGCAGTAGTTAGCTGAGGGATAATCTTCCTCAAAAAAAAAAACAAAAGTCACATTTCCTAGAGCATTTCTGGGATGCAGTAGTGACAGAGCATGCTGTTCCAGCTTGTTTGGGACCTTGAATGGTCCCAAACGACTCAAGACCCTGACCAGCCCTGGAGAGTGCTGAGAGCCTTGCAGGCGCTCAGCCTGATCCTGCCTTTTATAGGCCTGGTGACCTCAGGGGCTGCTGGGCCCTGCAGACCTCAGAGTCAGGCTGCCCATGGCATGCGGGACCTTGCCCTGGCAGGACCAGGCAAGGGGGACAGCTCAGCTCAGTGCAGGGCAGCCGGGAGCATTTCATCGGTTCTTTTTTCCCCCAATGAAAACTACAGCTTGAAAAGGAACTCTGCGTTATCCTGGGCACTTGGCACTGCCCGGGTTTAGGGTTATTCCCACCCTTTGTGACAGCCTTTTCTGAGCAGTGTTCCTCAGAAAGCGCTGTCCCCTCCTTCCCCATAGCAAGAGCCCTGGATCCTACAGCAACATGAGGTGGGGTGACTCACTCCCTCCCCCAGTGCTCATAGAAGAGAATGAAAATGACTGCACCCAATAGCATGCCTGTTTCATAACGGCCAAGATGACTTTGTGTTTCTTTTCCCTTAGAAAAATTACAGCTCTAATGTGCTCAGCAGTTGCTTGAGTTAATTCATTTTGTCTGTGTGGTTCTGTTATCAGTTTGACATACAATCAGGTTCGTTTATTTCTGAAAATTCTCAGTTTTAGGGCTTTTTTTCCCCTATTCTTTTAAATTGCATAGAAAAAATAAGTACAGCCTGGTTCTAAAGTGAAAATTACAAAAAGGTAAGCTCAGAGAAGTCTCACCTCCTTCACTATCAATAGGAAACCATTTTCATTCCTTTCTAGTGTGTGTGTATATATATTTCTCCCTTATTTCTGACACCACAAGTAGCCTTCTGCGTGTAACAGATTCCTTCACGTCTTGCCTCTTCCCTATAACAACTTGTCCAGAAGTCCCCCTGCCTGTTCTACCTGTACAGTGTGGCTCACTCCCCAGCCTTTGGCGGCATCGCGTGGGCTTTGTATTTGTGGAGAGAGTCTTCAGTATCTTCCAGAAGGGTGATTGTTGGGTCCAAGGTCAATGCAAAGGAAGTTTAGTTTGATAGTGCAGACTCCCCAGCACTGTCAGGAATGTTTGTCCCCCACCCCTCACCTTTTGGCATGTTACCTTTGAGCCAGTAGGATTGGTGAGAAATTTCTAAGTTTCTCATTGAAGTTTTAGTTTGCATTTTTCTTAGGAGTAAAATTGAACAACTTTTCATAAATTTAAATATCTTCTGTATATCTTTCTGTAACTATTCCTATTATTTGACCTTTTTTAAAAAAACATTTGTTGAAGTATAATTGACTACTGTAAACTGCACATATTTGTACTCGTCTGTACCCATGCTACCATCCCCACAATCAAGATGGTGACCACATCTGTGACCCAAAGTTTCCTTGTGCCTTTTGTTATCCCTCCCCCAAGAAGCTGCTGCTTAGCTCTCTCTCACTGTAAATAGTTTGCATTTTCTAGAATTTTGTGTAAATGCAGTTTGTTCTCACTTGGCTTCTTACTCAGCGTCACTATTTGGGTTCAGCCATGTCGTTGCATGTATCCGTAGTTCATTCGTCCTCACTGCTGAGTGTGTCCCCTTGTATGACTGGACCAGTTAGTCACTTGTTGACCTGTTGATGGCATTGGAGATGTTTCCAGTTTGGGACAATTACAAATAGAGCTGCTGTGAGCATTCACTTACAAGGCCTACTCTCATTTCTCTTGGGTAAATACCAAGGTGGGGAAAGGCTGGCTCTATCGTGGGTCCACGCTTAACTTCTGAAGAACCTGCCAAACTGCCTTGCCAAGTGGCTGCATCATTTTGCATTACCAGCAGCCAGGAGTCTTGGTTCCCCCCATCTTTGCCAGCACATGACAGTGTCAATCTTTTTCATGTTCTCATCCCATGACATTGGGAGGGAATGTCACAATGTGGTCGTCTTTCTCTGAGGACTTAACGCTGCTGAGCATCTTTGACTGTGCTTGTGTGCTTTCCGTATTTCTTGAGTGAGGTGTCTCTTTGGATCTTCAGCTCTTTTTTTATTATTATTAAGTTCATAATAGTTTACATCATTGTGAAATTTCAGTTGTACATTTCTTGTCATCACCATATAAATACTCCCCTTCACCCTTTGTGCCCACCCCCCCCCCTTCCCCTGGTAACCACTAAACAGTTCTCTTTGTCTGTGTGTTTATCTTCCACATATGAGTGAAATCATACAGCGTTTGTCTTTCTCTGTCTGGCTTATTTCACATAATTTCACATAATACCCTCAAGGTCCACCCATGTTGTTGTGAATGGTACGGTTTTGTCTTTTTTATGGCTGAGTAGTATTCCGTCATATATATATAACACATCTTCTTTATCCATTCATCAGTCAGTGGGCACTTGGGTTGCTTCCACATCTTGGCTATTGTGAATAATGCTGCAATGAACATAGGGGTGCATGAGTGTCTTTGAATTGTTGATTTTGAGTTCTTTGGATTGACACCCAGTAGTGGGATAGCTGGGTCATATGGTATTTCTATTTTTCGTTTTTTGAGAAATCTCCATACTGTTTTCCATAGTGGCTGCACCAGTTTGCATTTCCACCGGCATTGTGTGAGGGTTCCCTTTTCTCCACACCCTCTCCAACATTTGTTATTTTTACTCTTAGTGATTATAGCCATTTTAACAGATGTTAGGTGGTATCTTAGTGTAGTTTTGATTTGCATTTCCCTGATGATTAGTGATGTTGAACATCTTGTCATGTGCCTATTGGCCATCTGTATATCTTCTTTGGAAAAATGTCTGTTCATATCCTCTGCCCAGTTTTTGATTGGGCTGGGTTTTTTTGGTGGTGTTCTGTTGTGAGTTCCTTATATATTATGGAGATTAACCCCTTATCGGATATATGATTTGCAAATATTTTCTCCCAATTGGTGGGTTGTCTTTTTGTTTTGATCCTGGTTTCTTTTGCCTTGCAGAAGCTCTTTAGTCTGATGAACTCCCACTTGTTTATTTTTTCTTTTGTTTCTCTTGTCTGAGAAGACCCTGTATTTGAAAAGATCCTTTTTAGTCCGATGTCAAAGAGTGTCCTACCTATATTATCTTCCAGGAGTTTTATGGTTTCAGGACTTATCTTCAATCTTTGATCCATTTTGAGTTTATTTTTGTGTATGGCATGAGACAATGGTCTACTTTAATTCTTTTGCAATTGGTTGTCCAGATTTTCCAACACCATTTATTGAAGAGATATCTTTTCTCCATTGTATGTTCTTGGCAACTTTGTTGAAGATTAGCTGTCCATAGATGTGTGGTTTTATTTTTGGGCTTTCAGTTGTGTTCCATTGATCTGTGTGCCTGTTTCTGTGCCAGGCCCATGCCGTTTTGATCATTATGGCTTTGTAGTACATTTTGAAGTCAGGGACTGTGATGCCTCCAGCTTTGTTCTTTTTTCTCAGTATTGCTTTAGCAATTTGAGGTCTTTGGTTGCCGCATATGAATTTTAGAATTCTTTGTTCTGTTTCCATGAAGAATGTCATTGGGATTCTGATTCGGATTGCATTGAATCTGTAGATTTTTTTGGGTAGTGTGGACATTTTAATTATGTTTATTCTCCTGACCTACGTGCATGGAATCTCTTTCCATTTCTTTATGTCATCATCTATTTCTTTCAATAATGTCATAGTTTTCATTGTATAAGTCCTTCACTTCTTTGGTTGAATTTATCCCTAGATATTTTATTCTTTTTGTTGCAGTTGTAAGTGGAGTTGTATTCTTGAGTTCTCTGTATGTAAGTGCATTTTTAGAGTATAGAAATGCAGCTGATTTTTGTGAGTTGATTTTGTACCCTGCAACTTTACTGTAATTGTTAATTATTTCTAATAGTTTTCTGATGGATTCTTTAGGGTTTTCTATATATACGATCATGTCGTCTGCGAACAGCGAGAGTTTCACTTCTTCACTCCGTGTATGGATTCCTTTTATTCCTTTCTCTTGCCTAATTGCTCTGGCAAAACCTCCAGTACTATGTTGAGTAAGAGTCGTGATAGTGGGCACCCTTGTCTTGTTCCTTTTCTCAGAGGGATGGCTTTCAGTTTTTCCCCATTGAGTATGATGTTGGCTGTGGCTTTGTCATATATGGCCTTTATTATGTTGAGGTAATTTCCTTCTGTCCCCATTTTGTTAAGAGTGTTTTTTATCATAAACGGCTGTTGGATCTTGTCAAATGCTTTCTCTGCATCTATTGAGATGATCATGTGGTTTTTAGTCCTCATTTTGTTAATGTGGTATATCACATTGATTGATTTGTGGATGTTGAACCATCCCTTTGTCCCTGGTATAAATCCCACTTGATCATGATGTATAATCTTTTTCATGTATTGCTGTATTCGGATTGCCAATGTTTTGTTGAGGATTATTTGCATCTATGTTCATCAGCAATATTGGCCTGTAGTTTCCCTTTTTTGTGTTGTCCTTGTCAGGCTTTGTCATCAGAGTGATGTTGGCCTCATAGAATGTGTTAGGAAGCATTCCATCTTCCCTAATGTTTTGGAATAGCTTGGTAAGGATAGGTATTAAATCCTCTCTGAAGGTTTGGTAGAATTCTCCAGGGAAGCCATCTGGTCATGGGCTTTTATTTTTTGGGATGCTTTTGGTTACTGTTTCAATCTCTTTACTGGTGATTGGTCTATTCAGCTTATCTATTTCTTTTTGATTCAGCTTTGGGAGGTTGTAAAAGTTTAAGAATTTATCCATTTCTTCTAGATTGTCCATTTTGTTGGCATATAACTTTTCGTAGTATTCTCTTATAATCCTTTGTATTTCTGTTGAATCTGTTGTTTTGGTTTTTTTTGTTTTTGAGGAAGATTAGCCCTGAGGTAACATCTGCCACCAATCCTCTGCTTTTTGCTGAGGAAGACTGGCCCTGAGCTAACATCTGTGCCCATCTTCCTCTACTTTATATGCAAGACGCCTGCCACAGCATGGCTTGCCAACTGGTGCCATGTCTGCACCTGGGATCCTAATGGGCAAACCCAGGCCGCCGGAGCAGAACGTGCAAACTTAACCTCTACGCTACTGGCCTGGCCTTGTATCTGTTGTTATTTCTCCTGTTTCATTTCTAATTTTATTTATCTGAGCTTTCTCTCCTTTTTTCTTTGTTAGTCTGGCTAGGAGTTTGTCAATTTTGTTTATCTTCTCAAAGAGCCAGCTCTTTGTTTCATTAATCGTTTCTACTGCCTTTTTTGTTTCAGTTGCATTTATTTCTGCTCTGATTTTTATTATTTCTCTCCTGCTGACTTTGGGCTTTGTTCTTCCTTTTCTAATTCAGTTAGGTGTAATTTGAGGTTGCTTATTTGGGATTTTTCTTGTTTATTAAGGTGAGCCTGTATTGCGATGAATTTCCCTCTTAGTACCACTTTTGCTGCATCCCATATGAATTGGTATGATATGTTTTCATTTTCGTTTGTCTCCAGATTTTTTTTATTTCTTCTTTAATTTCTTCAATGATCCATTTGTTGTTCAATAGCATGTTGTTTAGTCTTCACATCTTTGTCCTTTTCTCAGCTTTTTTCTTGTAATTAACTTCTAGCTTTATAGCATTGTGGTCAGAAAACATGCTTGTTATTATTTCAGTCTTCTTAAATTTATTGAGGCTTGCCTTGTTTCCCAACATGTGGTCTATCCTTGAGAATGTTCCGTGTGAACTTGAGAAGAATGTGTTTTTGGATGATGTGTTCTATATATGTCTATTAAGTCCACCTGGTGTAGCTTTTCATTTAATTCCATTGTTTCCTTATTGATTTTCTGTGTGGATGATTTATCCATTGATGTGAGTGGAGTGTTGAGGTCCCCTACTATTATGTTATTATTAATATCTCCTTTTAGGTTTGTTAATAATTGCTTTATGTACTTTGATGCTCCTGTGTTGGGATGCATATATATTTGTAAGTGTTAGGTCTTCTTGATGGAGTGTCCCTTTGATCATCGTATGCTGCCTCTCTTTGTCTCTCTTTACCTGTCTTATCTTGAAGTCTACTTTGTCTGATACAAGTATTGTGACACCTGCTTTCTTTTGTTTTCCATTAGCTTGGAGTATTGTCTTCCATCCCTTCACTCTGAGCCTGTGTTTGTCTTGGAGCTGAGATGTGTTTCCTGGAGGCAGCATATTGTTGGGTCTTGTTCTTTAATCCATCTCGCCACTCTGTGTCTTTTTATTGGGGAATTCAGTCTATTTACATTTACAGTGATTATCGATATATGAGGGCTTAATGCTGCCATTTTTATCACTCATTTTCTGGTTCTCCTGCATTTCCTTTGTTTCTGGTCCCGTGTGTTTCAGTCTACCAATTGAGTTATGTAGTTTTTTATGTTCTTTGTTTTGTGTCTCTGTTCTACTTTTTTTGCTTAGTGGTTACCATGAGATTTGTATTCAAAATCTCGTAGATAAGATAGTCTGATGGCCTCTTATTTCCTTAGACTAAACCGATTCAGTCCCTTTCCTCTTTCCCTCCTAAGTTGTTTTTCTCACATCGTATTCCATCTTGTGTTGTGAGTTTGTGGTTAAAATGACAAGATTATCTTTGTTTTTAGTGTTTTCCTTCCCTTTTATCTTTAATGTTATACTTGAGTATTTGCTAACCTGTTCTGATGGATAGCTACAATTTTCTGATTTTGTCTACCTATTTATCTCCTTACTCTGCTTTGTAACCCCTTTCCTCCCCCTTTTTTTTTTCAGGTTTGAGGGCCTTCTTGAGGATTTCTTGTAGTTGGGGTCTTGTGGCTACGAACTCCCTTATCTTTTGTTTATCTGGGAAAGTTTTTATTTTTCCATCATATCTGAAGGATATTTTCACTGGATAGAGTATTCTTGGCTGCAAGTTTTTGTCCTTCAAAGATTTGAATATGTCATTCCAGTCTCTCCTAGCCTGTAAGGTTTCTGCAGAGAAATCCGCTGAAAGCCTGACAGTGGTTCCTTTGTAGGTTATTTTCTTCTGCCTTTCTGCCCTTAGTATTTTTTCTTTGTCATTCACTTTTGCCAGTTTCACTACTATATGCCTTGCAGTAGGTCTTTTTACGTTGACATATTTAGGAGATCGGGCAGCTTCTTTCACATGGATTTCCAGCTCCTTCCCCAGCTTTGGGAAGTTCTCTGCTCTTATTTCTCTGAACAAGCTTTCTGCCCCCTTCTTCTCTTCCCCCTCTGGAATACCTATAATTCTTATGCTGTGTTTCCTAATTGAGTCGGATGTTTCTTAGAGACTTTCTTCATTTCTTTTTAGTCTTAGTTCTCTCTCCTCCTCTATCTGTAGCATTTCAACATGTCTATCCTCATTTATGCTGATTCACTCCTCTAGGGCGTCGCTCGAGTGGTCAGGAAATCCATCTTTTGTTTTATCTCATCAGTTGTGTCTTTTATCTCCAATATTTCTGACTGGTTCTTCTTTATAGTTTCAGTCTCTTTTCTGAATTAGCTCTGACCTTGTTGAATTGTTTCTCTCCATTCTCTTTTAACTTGTTGAGTTTTTTGGTGATAGCTATTTTGAATTCTCTGTCATTTAGATTACGTATTTCTGTGTCTTCAGGGCTGATTTCTGGGTACTTGTCATTTTCTCTCTGGTCTGGAGATTTAATACAATTTTTGATACTGCTAGAGGGCTTTTTTCTTTCACATCCTGGTATTATTTGATCGCAGCTACTACCTATTGCCCCTGGGTGGGGGGGTCAAGAGCCGCGTGTTCTGAGCCCTCTGAGTTCCACTGGGATCGCAGGCACTGGACCTGGTGCTGAGCGGGTGGTGGGGAGGGGCGCTTTCTCCTGCGTGCTTTTGTGCTTTCTGGGTTTTCTCGCTCTGTTCTCCCTATCTGCTCTGCTGCGGTGTTGGCTTGATGAGGTCACCCCCTGCAATAGCTTTCACCCCAGTAGGGGGCTTCCTCGGAGGCTGCCACAGACCTCAGGGATCTTTGATGTTCCCTCCAGCGGGCGTGCCCTCCCCCTCCTTCCCTCTTGCAGGCCAAGCACAGTCTTCTGTGGAGGGAGCGAAGTTTTCTCTTACATGCTTCCGCCTCATCCTGGGGGGCCTCCAGCACCTCCACCCTCTGACATGTGGCTGCATGGGTCTCTCAGACATCTTTTGCGTTGTGTGGATTCCTCTGTTGGAATATGAGTGTCTTTTTGTTGTACGGTGGAGAGGAGAGGTCACCGGGAGAGCTCGCTCTGCCATGATGCTGACGTCACTCTCCTGGCTCATTTTTTGATTCGGTCATTTATTTACTTATTAGAATTTTGAGTGTTGACTATATATTCTCAATAAAAGTTTTTTGTCAGAGGTGTGATTTGCAGATACCTTTGCCTAGTCTGTGACTTTTCTTCTCATTCCAGCAGTGTCTTTTGGAGGGCAAAAATTTCCTTTGCCCTTTTTCTGTTGAGTTTTTTGAACTTTTTATTCCTTGATTTTTATGAGCTCTTATCTATAATGTAATTACATGCATTTCCTTCGTAGTTTGACATTTATCTTCCACTTTGTGTATAGGATATTCTACGATGCAGAAGTGTTTCATGTTGTCAAGTTTCTCAATTTCTTATTTTATTGTACCAGGATTCTGAGTCATAGAAAGAATCTTCCCACACTCAGGTTATAAAGACATTTTTATATTTTCTTCTAGAACTTTGTCTTGTTTTTTACATTTAGATCCCCGATAAGCGTGGAGTTATTTGGGAGCAGAGGGTGCAGCTTAGATCCAATTTAATTAAATATTTTTCTTTAAAGCTGCCCAGTTGTCCTGACATCATTCATTGATAAGATCTTCTTTTTCGTAGTGGTTTGATAAACTACCTTCATCAGAAAGTGTGTTTCTGGCCTTTCTTTTGGCTTGTTGGTCTATCCGTGGACCAGTACCACACTGTTTTAACCGTAGAGGCTTAATGTACCTTGTACTATCTGGTAGGGCTGGAACCTCTCGTTGATCTTGTTCAGAGTTCTCCCAGACATTCTTGCATATTTATTTTTCTGTATGAACTTTAAAATCATCTTGTCCAGATCCAGGAAAAAAGATGCTTTTATTGGGATACTTTTATACATTAACACATTAAGAGAGAATTGACATCTTTTTTTTTTTTACTAATGTTATGATAGATTACAACCTTGTGAGATTTCAGTTGTACATTTTTGTTAGTCATGTTGTGGGTACACCACTTCCCCCTTTGTGCCCTCCCCCCACCCCCCCCTTTTCCCTGGTAACCACCGATCAGATCTCCTTGTCAATATACTAACTTCCACCTATGAGTGGAGTCATATAGAGTTCGTCTTTCTCTGACTGGCTTATTTCGCTTAACATAATACCCTCGAGGTCCATCCACATTGCTGTGAATGGGCCAATTTTGTCTTTTTTTATGGCTGAGTAGTATTCCATTGTGTATATATACCATATCTTCTTTATCCAATCATCAGTTTCTGGGCATGTAGGTTGGTTCCACGTCTTGGCTATTGTAAATAATGCTGCAATGAACATAGGGGTGCAAGGGACTCTTGGGATTTCTGATTTCAGGTTCTTAGGATAGATACCCAGTAATGGGATGGCTGGGTCATAGGGTATTTCTATTTTTAACTTTTTGAGAAATCTCCATACTGTTTTCCATAGTGGCTGTACCAGTTTGCATTCCCACCAACAGTGTATGAGGGTTCCTTTTTCTCCACAACCTCTCCAACATTTGGAGAATTGACATCTTCTTGAGGTTGAGTTGTCCTATCTGAGAACAAGGGCTGTCTTTCCTTGGTCTGAGTGTGTTTTGTTTTTTTGTGCAGGTTTTTAGTTTCCTACACCAGCCATAGCCCCCAGCTGTGGCCACAGGTCGAGATGGCTGTCATACTCCGAGGCACAGAGAGGCCTCATTGCCATCACACTCATGCAGCACTACAGGGTGTGAGGCAGAGGGTGCTGCAGGTGACATGCCTTCTTCCATCTCATATGAGACGTATGACGAGTGTCAGAGAAACGAGACTCACAGTGAGCACATGGAGGGCCAGAGCAGCCAGTGCCATCACTAGAAGGAGTTGAGATGATTCTCAGGTCGGATCTCCTGGCTGCAGTGTTGGAGCTTATGTTCCAGCCTGTCCTCTGGTGGTCCCCACATACCTTGTTCCTCCACCTCCTTCTCCCAAAAAGCAATTAGGCCTCTGACATTCTGGCGCCTTTGTTAAATTACTAATACTCCGCAAACTTTCTCTGTCATTGTGAAGCTGCGCCATCAACTATAGCTAATAGAAAGAGGTCAGGTTATTCATACTTTTCTCCCGCCCCCAGCTTCATTGGGTCCGTTTGGACAGTTTCAGCAAATAAGATTGTTCAGAGGACCTTGGTTAACCAGTGTATTTCACCTTTATCCCAGGTTTCTACATGACCAAAATAGTTCAGCTTTCAAATTCTATCGAAAGAAAGTATTTGAACTGTGCCCATCAATTTGTTTTACATCATCTCCACTGAACCTCCATGCTGGTGAGAGCACCCTAGAGCGTGTGGAAGGGGAAGAAGAGTTTGAGGATGAGCCCCTTCAGCATGAGGCTGAACTGGAGAGCCCAGAGGTGATGCCTGAGGAGGAGGAGGAGGACGATGATGAGGAGGAGGATGACGAGGAGGAGGGAGGTGACGGGGCCCTCGCTCCCGGAGGGGCCTCCAGGCCAGCAGGAGGGGCCGCCAAGTCTGAGGGTTCCGAGGGCAGCCCCACTGCTGATGGCCTTCCGAGTGAGGTGGCTGAGGATGGACCAGCTGGCACGCCTGCCCTGTCACAGGCTTCTTCAGGGGCCTGCTTCCCCCGGAAGAGGGTCAGCAGCAAGTCGTTGAAGGTTGGCATGATTCCAGCTCCCAAGAGGCTGTGCCTCATACAGGAGCCCAAAGGTGAGTGTCTGGTTGTCAGCACAATGCCTTAGCACTGGCTTCCGTTGAGCACCCGAGGAGGGAGTCACAGTGCTCAGTTGTGGGCCACAGAAAGTAGTGGAGATGGGTGGAGATGTTGCTTGACTGTTTGGAATTATTTACTAGCCCTCAGTCCAAGCTCAGCCAAAAGATGACCAGCTGGCCCCTGTCACCCTTCCCTCCTGTAATTACACACACCAACCTGAATAATACCTCCCCAAATCCCCCCAGCCCTCACAGCAGAAAATCTAAATCTGTGCATGCCCTACAGTTGCCAGCAAACATGAGTTTCTTTGGTCTTATGTTTTTAAACTACAGTAGTCTTAGTGGTTTTGCATACCGCTCCAGAGTGTCCATGTGTAGCTCACGTTTCCACTTGGTCTAAAGTTGGTGCTCTAAGGAGATGCTGCTGTGTCAGTCTGTGGCTTGTAGCACCCCACATGCTGCTCATTGTTTCCACTGTTGCTCAGATTCCAGTGAGAGAGCCCTGGCCATGGAGGGGACAGGCCTGGATCATCTCCACCATATCCCCTCCATGACCTTGGGGGTGCCCAGCCTCTGAGCCCCTAGAAGGGGACTTTAGTTCTTCATCAGTGGAGTAGTCACAGAGACACTAGGAGGTCATGGCGTTTCAGATAGATCATTTGTTGAAGCCAGGTATGTTCCTGTGGTCACAGTAACGGATCCACACATCAGTCCTTTGTCATAAACACGGGGAGTGTAAGTTAAGCAGACCCCCACAGCGGGGCAGCCCTTCATGGAGCCCACATGTTGGGCCTCTGTGCTCTGTGGTCACACCGTCCTGAGAGGGGCCAGGCTGCTGCCAGCGGGGCAGTTCATATATGTGTATGTTCGTGTTTCTTTTGTCTTCCAGTTCACGAACCAGTTCGCATCGCCTATGACAGGCCTCGAGGTCGTCCCATGTCCAAAAAGAAGGTGAGTGTGACCATTTGTGAATCCACACCAGGATGTAGTCGGTTGGAATTTGTTGGTTTCAGGGACACTGGCTGTGCTGAAGCTAGACTCGTACTTCAGACTGGGTGTTAATGTACAAAGCACGACAAACAGCCTTTTCTCTGGGGTCCTTCTTAAAACTGTTACAGGGCGATAACGAGTCCATGTAACAGGTGATGTCTGATACGTGCACTGGATGGGAGATGACCAAGGCCATTGAGAAGTTCAGATTTAGTGGACTATGATCATGGTTAAAAGAGTGCGCTCATTTCCTGTAAGCTGAGTGTATGTGTGTTCATTGGCCTGTCTAAACCTCCTCTGCTCCAGGCCCCATCTGCCCACTCTGAGGCAGCAGCGAGGAGAGCTGGCAGTGACAGAGAAATGGGCGAACTCAGTCTTAGGGGTGCCCTGGGTACAGAGAAGCAGATTGACAGGAGATCAGGAATAAGGTGGGCTCAGGGGGTGCCATTTAATCAGGGAGGCCAGGGAAAGTCTCCCTGACAGGTGACATTTGTATGGAGATCTGGGAAGGGCCTGGGAGAGGCCCCAAGGGGGTTACAGGTCAGCAGGGAGCCCTTTGTGCCCGAGTGCAGTGATGAGGGTGGGGAGGTGAGAAGTGAATGCAGCGTGGACCCAAGTCATGTGGTGCCTGGAGATGGATGCCTTTCTGTGGGGGAGGCCCTAGGGAACCTGAGGTGGGGTTTGGGTAGAAGACGTGGCCGCCATGGTTGCTATGTTCAGAACAGCCCATGCGGTGGAGGGCCATGCAGAGCCAGGGGGCCAGGAGGGGTGAAGGTGGAGTTGGTGGGACTCAAGGATGGATTGGATATGGAACGGCGAACCCCAGGAGTCCAGGGTGACTCCAGGGTTGTCAGCCTGGGCAGTTAGGAGGATGGAGCTGCCATGGCTGGAATGGGGAGCAGATCATTTGAAAGAGATGGAGGAGAATTCCAGATGGCTGGGCAGATGTGCGGGGGCAGGTGAGGCCAGGCAAAGTCACCTGGGACACATGGAGACATCACAGGTCCCTAGAGGTCAGGGACAGGTGAGTGGGCAGCCGGTGTCCGGCAGTAAGGAAAGCCCGTGTGGCGGCACCCCAGTGGGTCAGATCTATTCCAAGTGCACCGTCTCAGTCTCAACAGCCAGGTGAAACATCAGTGTGACCCCAGATACAGCAGGGAGGAGGGACCTTCCTGCACCCAGAGTTTGTGGTCCTAACTGGTATGCCAGCACCCAGGTGCCCATCTGGAGGCCTGGGTGAAAGGGTAGCCTGGTAAGGGGGCAGCCAGGTTCAGCCTCAGCCTGGCCACCTAATCTTGGCCCGTAACTCCTGAGCCTCTGTTTGTACATCTGTGAAGTGGGAGGGTTGCACCTCCCCTGCAGGTAGTAGATACCTTGAGGAGTAAACAAGATGCGTGTTACCCTGGTGCATAGCAGGTGGGTATCCTGCAAACTTGAGTGCCTCCTTGAGGCAACTGCAGGCAGACAGCGGGTGCACACCTCAGCACAGCACACGGCTTTTCTCCAGCTCCAGGAAACTGGACACGGTGGTTCCTAGACACAAATTGAACACTTACAAGGACCTGTCTGACCAAGCTGACGACTCCTGTTGTTCCCACCTTAGCAGCTTTCCTGAAAGGGATGCAGGCCTGCCAGCCTTTGCCCTGGCTTCCCCACCCCTCCATTTGTCTTAGCTGTTCTTCTCTGGGCCCGGGAGGGCATGACAGACAGCCTTGTTGTCATCTCAGCGGGCAGGTTCCACCTCCTCTGTTCTCTAGGCCTCCTCCTGATGGTGAGGGGCCCCCTAGGGCCAGCACTCCTGCTTGTTGTTACCCCAGCCTTCAGCCTGTGCGTGTCTCTCCTGCACAGCTGTTTGTCCCCTTTTCCTGCCCCAGGCAATAGCATAGCTCCTTCCTCCTTGAGTCCCTCTAAATGCCCTGCAGACTGACTTTGGCCCACCCTGGCCTGCCAAGACCCCCGGTACCCTCGCCTCCCAGCTCCCTGGGCTGTGTTCAGTAGCTCATGAACACATGCTCATGCGCACATGCATCCACACACACACACACACACACACACACGCTGCGTCATGCCTTCAGGCCCAACTCACGTCATGTCACTCAACTCTCAGTACCTCTCTGGGTGGTTTTTCTCCTTCTAGGGGTAGAACTGGGGAGGTGACCATGGCTTGCTCCTGAGAGTCTGGAGAGTCAGGGAGGCGTTAGGGGGTGTCAGTGCTGGACTATGTCCAGGCACAGTCCAGGGCAGACCCTCACTCCAGGCACTTTGCTGGAGCCCACGTCCCACACTCTTCTCTTTCCTCAGAAATCCAAGGACTTTGACTTCGCCCAGCAGAAGTTGACCGACAAGAACCTGGGGTTCCAGATGCTACAGAAGATGGGCTGGAAGGAGGGCCACGGCCTGGGCTCCTGTGGGAAGGGCATCAGGGAGCCCGTCAGCGTGTATGCGGCAGGACTCAGGGCTGGGGCTGGGGCTGGGCATCAGGGCCTGGGGAGACAGGGCTTTCTTTGGGATTCAGGTCCCAAAGTCCTTCGACCTGCAGCCTGATTCTTGGTGCCCTTCATGATGACCGTTGCTTAAAGTTGGTAGTATTTTTTTTAACAAAAGGAGTCTTCAGATGAGACGAGAAGCAGATTATTTACATATGCAGGTGTTCAAACGGCTCCTTGCTGTGCTTGCGTAGACTGTTTAAATGGCTGCTTGAGCCTTGGCCTTCTGGCCACGTTTACATTGTCATAAAAGCTGAGTGGTGAATCTGGGTAATTACACCAAGAGCCACTTTCCCTTTTTCGTGAACCCATCACAGGCTAGAACACAGCCCAGTGTGTTAAGCCCTGTTAACATCCAGCAGGCATTTCATTTAAAACTGAGCTTAGCACTGGCTAGGGGAGGCTTTCTGCTGTAATCGGGCTTCTGAGCACTCTCAGAAGGTCCGCATACCTGCACAGGTGAGTACCCCTTGTTCCCACTGTGGATTGCATTTTTCTTTCCTTTTCGTGTCTCTTGTGTGTCCCACATACCTCCATCCCACTCTGACTGCTTCTGCCATTTCCAGCCTTCCGGTGGCCAGGCCCTGGGGCACAGGTGTGGCTAACTCTCCATTTTGCTCCTTAGGGGAACTGCCTCGGAAGGGGAGGGGTTGGGTGCCGACGGGCAGGAGCACAAAGAAGACACGTTTGATGTGTTCCGTCAGAGGATGATGCAGATGTACAGACACAAGCGGGCCAACAAATAGGTATGTACATGAGCTAGTGTGTGCGGCATTCTGCCTAAGCTGAGGTTCTGGTACACAGAGACATTACCTCTGAAAAGTCGGTATTCCAAGCATCAAAACCACCACCACAAAAAAAAAGTCTGTGAGGGAAACAGAGGAGTCTTTGGTTGCAGATGTGTCCTACCTCTCACCTTCCAGGCTTGGCCGAAGGAGTGAGCCCCATACCTGCCAAACACAGCTGCAGCCCACCAGCAGGGCCTGGGCGCAGGGCTCACCGTGGACTGTACACGGCCGCCCCTTGCCAGCTCACCTGGAAACAGGCCGCCACAGAGTGGCCTTGCGTCCCACAGGTGTGGGGGCGAGCTGGAAGCCGGCACTGCAGAGGATGCTACGCACGTCCCTTTCTGAGGGTCTTCACGCCCTTTCCCTTCTGTAGGGCCATGGGCCTATAAATATCCTCGTCTTTCTCCACTCTTTTCACTTTCCCTCCCCACCCATAATTTCCAACTCAGTTTTGAACAAAATTGTTCTCTCCCCGAATAGATCAGAACCATGGGTGAGAAAGATAAGGCTTGAAGCAGCAATTACTCTTAAAACGCCACCTCTGCCCTGGATCTGCCCTGGAGCCAGTGCCCAAGTAGGTTTGGTGTGTACATGAAAAACAAATGTCTCTGCAGTTTCTGGGGCGGAGGTTCCACTGGCTTTTCTTTTTCTTAAAGAAAAAAAGAACTCACCATTTCCGATCTGCTTTTGCCTTTCCCCCTCTTCCGAATGCTTTGGGCCACAAGTCCCCTCCAGATTTTTGCCAGTGCCCCTCAGGAGGTGGTGCTGCCCGCTTAGTGCTCAGGAACAGCTCCTGCCCATCTTCCATCCCAGCGCACACTGCTCTCCAGAAGTGCTCTGTTAGCAAACTTGAAGCCGGAACAATCGCAGATCCTCTTCTTGTTTCTAGAATTTCAACGGGGGCTATAAATCGATAATAGGAAAGTCTGTGCTCTGGTACCACAGCCTGTTGGTCTGAGTAATGAAGCTCTTTGAATAGGTGGAGAACCTTGATTTGGATGAACATGTTATTTATGGAGTCTCATTGCTTAAATGCACCCCCAAGAGACTTGACCAAATTTTAGCAACGGTATAATATAGCTCTCGTTAGTGGGGAGTAAGCATTACACTGCTGAAATTTTCCCCAAATTTACATGTCTCTGGAATCCACAAAGGAAGCGAACTGTAGTTTGATTTTTCTTAAACCACACATGGAGTCTCCTACAAAGGGGGATGGTGTAAACTCTTCAGGAGTCTTTATTTTTTGCATGTGGGGCAGCATAAAGAATTGTTTTTAGGGCGTTTGTACAGAACGGAAAGGATCCTCTTGGGGTGGGCTCAGCAGCTGTTTGCTATTTCAAGGCATATGATCGCCGCCCCTTCCAGCTTCTCCCAGCGCTCTGCTTCTGTCAGCTACATGTGAAATTCTCAGGCTGTGGGAATCTCAGCCCTTCCTCATAAAGCAGCAGTGTTGAAGTTTTAAATACGTGCTAAAATCTGAAAAACTTGGGATCCTGCTGACACTACAAGCTTGGGGGACAGGCAGTGAGTTACTATGTCAGCCGCTTGTATTGGCTGTTAAGAAATGTTTGCTTTCTCAAAGCCGCAGCTCTCCCGGGCTGTAGTCCCAGCCCCTCTGGTTCTGTCTTGTCTGCCTTGTCTGCACTCAGGCCTGTGCCGGCATCTCACGTGCCTGCCCCGTGGTGCCTTTCTTCATGTCAGGTGTAGCCCCCAAGGCTCTGCTTCTAGTTGCTTCTGTTGCTTTGGCAACTGGCGGGTCTTTTTGGCCATGGATATGCTGGAGGTCCCTTAGCAGAGTTGAACCAGCCCACAGGAGGGGGTGTAGTTTAGGGGAACCACAGCTATGGAGGTTTGTCTTCTGCTCCTTTCTTTCCTAATTCTTTTACCAGCCTTCTGTGCTGGCCAAGGGTCAGGTGGAAGGACAGAACTCTGAGAATAGGGCCTCAGTCCCCGGTGGCCTTTGGCAGTGTGCCTGCAGAGCCTGAGTGAGGCACACATCCCACCGCAGGTCCTAGCTTTCGTTGGAGCATGGATACCTCTGCCCATCATATTCGCTTTGTCCTAGTATTTTCATTCTGGGCTTTCTCCACTTTTATTTATAAGTGAGATGCTTTAGGAATTCCCAGGGTGTGAGCCCTG
Source organism: Equus quagga (assembly GCF_021613505.1). Classification (NCBI taxonomy): domain Eukaryota; kingdom Metazoa; phylum Chordata; class Mammalia; order Perissodactyla; family Equidae; genus Equus; species Equus quagga. Next base: position 67,251,343 of record NC_060275.1, on the reverse strand, counting down.
CCCCTGCAGCCTCCTGCCACTCCTCGTGGAGTCATCCCACTTTGAGCTGACACTGATTGTGAGCCTTTGGCAAACATCAAAGGAAATACCTTCTTCTTGAGCCTGGAAGTCCTCTGAGCACTCAGGTGATGCTGTTCCTGTGGAGTCGACGTTGAGGCAGTGAAGGCATTGCAGGAGCCAGTGGAGCGTGGTGGTGGGTCCCTGTGCCTGTCTTCGGCCAGGGACCAGTGTGCTGGCCCTCTGTGCCCACTATTGCTCTCTCTGGCCTAGGCTGCTCTGCAGGGAGCATGTGTGCGAACGCGATGTGCGGGTGCATGGTCTTGTCAAAGTCACAGTGTCTTTTCTGTCATTCTAGTTCCAGGGTCTCTTCCGTGAGGACAACAGGCATCCGGAAAGTGCTAACTCATCACTTTGGGTGCTTACTGTCTCTGGCTTGTTTCCATCACTGGAAATCATAGAGAGAATTTTAGCATTTTTGGTCCTTGGTAAAACCTAGAAGACATTTGTGATGTTACAAAATGGAAGTTTTTGGGTTTTTTTTTCTTTTTTTAATCTAAGAAGTTGTGAATGTTGTTAATCATTTAGCAGTTGCAATAAATGTAGAGGAAACCCAATTTTCCATTGTCTTCGTTGATGTGTTTTTAAAATCAGACCAGTCAGGAAATGCATAGTAAATGTTGTAGTGGCTACATGGAACCATGTTGTAAACACTGCTGCCTCCCCACCATGTCTTCTCCTGCCAGGGCCTCTCTGACTGGTTCACCCCAGCGGGGGGCCTGGTGAGTCACCGGCAAAGCCCGGAGGGTGCCAGAGAGCAGGCTGTGATCAGGGCCAAGCACAGTGGGGTAGGCGGGCCCTGTTCTCTGGGGAGGGGAATTTACTGCTGGGTACAGAAACCCGCCTTTGTCAACACAGTAATGTGGGAGCCTCGCATTAGCCGCCTACGACTCGCCTGCCGCCCTCAAGGCCTTGCCTGCTCTCAGGGTTGAGATTCCAGCTACCAGAGTTAGCTCAAGGCCCACCTGGGCCTCCCCAGTCTGAGGAGCAAGCCTCTGGGGCATCTTCTAAGCTCCCTGCTGTTCCTCTGTGCAGCTTGGCCTGTGTCTGAGCCCTCCACCAGCAGCTCCTGTCCCTTCGGGCAAGGAGTGAGGGCAAAGGGCACAGCAGGTGGGCGAGCCCGGCTCCTACGGGACTTGAGGGGTCTCTACCTTGGTGCGGCTGGTGGAGCAGGAGGTGGGCAGTGGTGTCCCCGTTGTGCCCCACAGCAGGGAGCCTGGGAAGGGTTTGGGGGGGGGGGTCTGTCAGTAGGTTAGAGTGGACAGATGAGACAGGGCCCCTTAGGAAGCTGAGTGGGACTTGAGCTCTCTGCTGTGTCCCAGAGGACACTCAGGAGTGGCAGGGACCCATTTGACCATGATGGGAGCTTTCGTCAGCCACAAACTTGCCACACTTTCACCTTCATCTTCATGAGAGCGCAGGAGGTACGTGTCAAGACTGCCAGCGTTAGTGCCACTCCCTGAGGAAGTCTCCCAGAACCTGCAGGACCTCACTGTGCCCCCCACCTCCTCTTGGGAAACTGGAGGTGAGGTGAGCAGCAGTGGGCATTGCTCCCCATCGGCCCCCACCCCAGCTCCTCTTATTACCACTTGGGGCTGGTTAAGGTCACTTAGAGGAGGACACACAGACGAGAGGTCTCCAGCCTAGGATACCTGTCCAGTCTGTGACCCCGGCAGGTCGCTTTACAGGCCTCGGTTTCCCCTCGGCAATCTGGGAATGTTTTCTTCCAGTTTGGAAGGTAAAATTGCCTCCAGAACCTTGTCATTTTGGACTAACTGGAACCTAAATATGCCACTCTCGGCCTGGAGCTCCCCTTCTCCTGCTCCCTAGCTTCCCCTCCTGGACACCTCAGGACCGCATGAGAGGCAGAGGGTGCAGCCAGGGAAGGTGCAGTGGCACCAAGACTAACGCGGGGTTTAAAGCAGGCCTTTGGTGTGTGTGCTTGGACAAGTGTGCATTGTGTGCGTATTTCACACAAATGTGCACATTCAAGCAACGCAAGTACGTTTTCTTTGTAAAAGATGAACAAACCCCAGATACATGCAGAATGAAGCACAGAGGAAAATTTCCCATCTTCCCCACTCCCACAGATCAATAAAGTATAAACTAAATAAAATTAAATACAATTTTTCTTTTGCTGAGGAAGATTTGCCCTGAGCTAACATCTGTTGCCAGTTTTCCTCTTTTTTTCTTTTATGTGGGCCACCACCACAGCTTGGCCACTAACAGGTGAATGGTGTAGGTCTGTGCCCAGGAACTGAGCCCAGCCCACTGAAGCAGAGTATGCCAAACTTAACCACTAGGTTACCGGGCTGGGCCCAAATACTTTTTTTTTTTTTTTTTGAGCAAGATTAGCCCTGAGCTAACTGCTGCCAATCCTCATTTTTGCTGAGGAAGACCAGCCCTGAGCCAACATCCATGCCCATCTTCCTCTACTTTATATGTGGGACGCCTACCATAGCATGGCTTGCCAAGTGGTGCCATGTCCTCACCCAGGATCCAAACCGGTGAACCCCAGGCCGCCGAAGCAGAACGTGTGAACTTAACAGCTGTGTCACTGGGCCGGCCCCCCCAAATACAATTTTTAAAAAATAACAAGATACACCACGTGTGCTCCCTGGAGACTCAGCTCACTTCACATGACTGGAGGTCTCAGCAGCCTTTCCATGTGAGGGAAATGTTCAAGTACTGTTTGTGAGTGAGTAATACCTGGCCCAAATCGAAAGACACGGAAATGTGTTCTGTGGAAAAAGAAGTCTCCCCCACCCACAGGACACAGGTCTCAGACCCCTTGCGTGTAGACAGTTGTATATACGGGCCTACTTTAAATATAACCTTTAAAAATGCAAATTACACTTCACTGCACAATCTATTCTTCCGTTGCTTTTTCTCACCAAAACATTTTCTTCCCAAAATTTCTATCTATATTTGATAGATTGTCATTTGTCACACAAGCTCCCCACCAATAGCCACTGGGGTTGTTCCCAAGCTTTGGCCCCTACATGCTAGAACATTCTCTTTGTGGATAAGGCCCTAGAAACAGCATTTCTGGGACCAAAGCGTCCTCCCCAGGCTCTCTCCACCTCACTACCTCCCTCCACAGTGTTCCTGTGCCATCTGATTTTGGGGGGCCACTCTCTTGGCATCCCTGTTTCCCCAGCCACAACTGCCTTGACGTGATGGGGCTGTTGACCCCTCGAAGCCTCCACCGCAAACTGTAGCCTGCAGTCCCTGACCCCTCCAGCCTACGTCCCTGTGCTCTACTTGGGGCACAGACCTGGCTGCCACCCCTCTCTGCTTCCCCCAAATCCCTCCACTCTGACCCTGTCATCCCAGCCCCAATCTCCCAAACCTTGACCACCCTGGGTGACCAGGTTCCCCAAGGGGGCTGCCGGCCTGCGCAGGGGTCCGTACCCCTCCAGGCTTTGATTCCCCTCCATCTAGTGACTACTGCACACCCACCATGGGGATCGGTGGCCAGGGAGGGGCCCTCCCTGAGGCTACTGGGCGGGGAGACACAGCCTCCATTTCCTCCCCTGAAATGGGGCGGTGGGCTTGTGGGTCTGAATGGACCACACTTTGTTTATCTTCATTAGTTGGTGGGCACGGGTTGTTTCCACCTTTTGGTGATTGTAACTAGTGCTGCTGTAAACGCGCATGTACAAGTTTTAGTTTGCACACCTGTTTTCAGTTCTTTTGGGTCTCTACCTAGGAGTGGATTACTGGACCATGTGGTGACTTGATGTTTAACCTGTTGAGGAACCACCAAGTTGTTCTCCACCGGGGTTGTGCTGCACTCCGGGCTTTTTGCTAACCACTCTGGGCTGGTGTCTGTAAAAGCTGTGGTCCTCTTCCTCATGGGGCAAACCCACTGAGGTCAACCCCAGTCGTGACTCTCGATATCCACAGATGTGTCGGGAGCCTTGCTCATACTGACAGAATCCTGGGGACAAAGCAAATAAAAGAAAGGAAGGGAAAGTTAAGGGGCCTTCAGATGTGAAATATGATGGAGCTTTTCACAAAGGAATTCGATCCTGGAGGATAAAATCCAGTTGCAAAGTGTGAGGTGGTTTCTGTAGAAATTTTATGAAATGTGGACAGATGCCCATGTACAGGGACACTCAGCTGTGTTTGAGCACAGAGAAGTTTGGGCCACTCCCAACTGTCTGTGTGCTGGGCGAGTGGGGCTCTTCCTGCCCCTCCCCCCGCCATGCGCTGCGAACGCACCCTGAGCAGCTTGAAAAGAAACCCCTTGAAGAATATTGAAAGGAAGTAAAACCGCCGAAGCACATGCAGGCGCCAATTGCCGGTCTTGGTTTCGGAGGCACCTGTGGTCTTAGGAGAAAAACACCAGATTTGAACGGAGACAGTCTCTCCCTGTGTCAGACGTATGAGTAAGCATCGCTTCCTCCCAGGACGGCTGTTTGCAGGCTGCTGGGAAAGTCCTGCCAGCATCTCCTGGCAGTCTCTCCATGGCCTTCCTCCATCTGTCCGTAGGTTCACTCACTCACTCATTCGCTCACTCCTTCATTCATTTACTCATTCATTCAGTCACCACACATTTGAGGAACACCTAACTGCTCCTTCCTGGTGGAATTTTCTATTCAACATAGAAAACCACAGTGAAACTGCAGTCAGAGAGTTGAAGGAAACATCCAAGGAACAAAGAAGGGGCAGTACTGGGGCCTGGTCTGGGAGGTGAAATGTCATTGGAACCCTAAAAGATGTAAGAGCATGCGAGGCAGAGGGAATTGCATGTGCAAAGTCCCTGAGGTACAAATGCCCTTGGTTGTGGAAAGAGGAAGGAGAAGAGGGAGGGAAACAAGGATGGGGGTTTCTGGGGCAGGAGATTTTGTCCCAAGACAATGAGGAGCCATGGGAGGCTTTAGAGCACAGCACGGGCATAGCCCTATTTATACTTTTTTTATTGTGATAAAAATTACAGGGGCTGGTCCAGTGGCGCAGAGGTTAAGTTGGCATATCCTGCTTTCATGGCCCGGGGTTCACCGCGGTTGGGATCCCAGGTGCGGACCTAAACACCACTTGTCAGGCCATGCTGTGGCAGGCGTCCCACATATAAAATAGAGGAAGATGGGCACAGATGTTAGCTCAGGGCCAGTCTTCCTCAGCAAAAAGAGGAGGATTGGTGGCAGATGTTGGCTCAGGGCTAATCTTCCTGAAAAAAAAAAAGAAAACTCCCAGGTGAACGGGAGGGAAATTGTGGAGCAGGTTGAGAGAGCGCACTCATCCAGCAGAGTCTCGCAGAAGGCAACTTTGGCTCCATCCTGCTGGGAGATGAGGGGCAAGACAGCTGGGGTTCTTGTTCCCCACACTCGTCACCCATTGGTCAGGGCCAGACATCAATTCCAGACACTTCTGGCCCTCTGGTGGGCATGCAGGCAAAGGGCACTCCAGCAGCCCAGAGCAGCCCCTGCCCCCCAACAGTCACGTAGGTGCCTCTTGTTAAACTTGGCCCACTTCAGGGCAGGAGGACATGACACTCCCTGCCCTGGCCTCTCCAAATCTATGGCCGGCCCGCAGAGCAGAGCCCGAGGCAAGGATTTGTGGGCAAGTGCTTTTTTAAGAAACCTCCCAGGGGCTGGCCCAGTGGTGCGGTGGTTAAGTTCACACGTTCTGCTTCGGTGGCCCAGGGTTTGCCAGTTCGGATCCTGGGTATGGACCTATGCACTACTTGGCAAGCCATGCTGTGGCAGGCTCTGTGGCCACAGAGGCACAGACCCCAGGTGCTGGACTGCTGTTCGCCAAAATGACCTGGTGTCTTCAGCAAGCAGTTCCATCAGTACCCTGGTGCTCCTGTCTCAATGGGGCTGTGTCAGAACAACCTGGACCACAGGCCATTGTCTAACACAGGGCTGCAGACCATGTTGTAGGTTCCACCCCAGCCCCAAGCCCAAGCGATGTCACTTCCAAGGAAACCAGAGCCAGCCTGTCCTTTCTGGAAATGGCTTGTCTCTCCCACTGCTCACCCTGGAGACAGACCATCAGCCCAGAGGCCAGATCTGAGATACTCCCTCCATCCTTCTGGTCTTCAGCATTCTTGGAGGATTGTTGCAGTGGGTAGGGATGGCTGGGCTCAACTCTGTTCCTCAGAAAACCTTTCCATATCCGAGTAAACAGGAGCCCAGAGTGAGCTGGGAGTGTCCTAGATAACGCTGGATGTTTTATAACACCAGGCACAGCACAGGGCACTCACCACGCAAGCTCCTTTTGTCTTAGACAATTACAACCCATTTTACAGATGAGGAAACCAAGAACCAGAGAGATTGTTTAACAACCTTTATTACACACTAATAGGGGCTGTATCTGTGAAAAGTCTTTAGGCTACATAAAGCCAAAAGGAAACTAATTGGTTAATGGAATTGAACATGACGGCCTCAGGTTCAGCTGGATCAAGGTGCTCAACCAACCTCGCCAGAGCAGTGTCTTTCTCCATCTCTTGGCTCTGCTGTCTTTATGTCAACTTCATTCCCAGGAAGGTGAGATGGCATCCAGCAACTCTGAGCTGACCCTTATCCACTTAAGCAACATGAAAAAAGCTCTTTTGTCTGATAGCTACAGCAGAAGCACGAGGATTATGTCTTATTGACCCAGCCTGGGGCATATGCCTATCTCTGAACTAATCACAGTGACCAGAGGGCTAAAATATAGTGATTGGCAGGGCCTGGGCGGCCTCGCAGAGAAGGGAGAGGGTCAGCCCTACGCACACTGAGATGCTGTTCCCAGAGGGAGCAGGACCATGGCCTGCAGGTGGGCAGAGCCAGGATCAGAACCCAGGCCTTCACCCTGGAGCTATGCTGGTCTCAGCTGCTTTTGACCTGGCACATTCACCCTTTCAGACGATTCTAGCTTCGAAAACCGCCATCAATCAGGCCTGGGGAGGACCCCTGGAGCCTCCCCACTGAATCCCAATCCCTCCTCTCTCCCCTCCTCTGAGCCTCAGTTACCTCATCTATAAAATGGGTCATAGGGAGGGAGCATCTTGCATGCAGTGAACGGTCAAAGGTCACACTGGGTCTACACAAAGCAAGATGCACATTAAGAGTGTAAGCAAAGGACTTTTCTGAGAGACGATGGGGTCCACGTGGAGAGGGGTGTCAGCTCCGGGGTCGAGACTCAGCAGGGAAGGTACAGTGGGCATGAGGCCCTCGGGAGCAGCTGGAGGCCCAGCAGAGGCAGAGCGCACGGCTGCCGGGCCAGCCTGAGGAGGCCTGCCACTGAAGGCTGCATCCATCCCCGAGGAAAGGCGCAGTTCTCTTTCCCTCAGACCCTTCCCGGCCCCCTCCTCCGCCCTAGTTTCTTGTTTACCTATTCAGGGCCATGCTTTATTTTTGGATGAGAACATCTGTCCTCCTCACTCTCTGTGGCCACCCGCCAGAGCCACATGCTGGCCACACCAGGAGAAGGGAGGTCCCAGAGACTCCAGCCGAGCTTCGGGCAGGCATGTCCTCAGGGGATGCTCTTGGGCAGGCTTGGCCTTGGACCTTCTGTTTATGCTCAGAGACAGCAACAAGGGGGTGTGGGTGGCCTGCATTTTCCAATTTCTCCACGCTTCTGATGAACCAAGAGACTGACGTGCTGTTTACAGCACTGTTTTTGCAGTGGACATGAACATCCCTTGGGACTGACCTGGGTGGTTCGGGTGAGTTATGAAGTGTCCAAATATAAACACTGCTTCAGTTCATGCAGACGAATCACAATGCACTAATTTTCACTTACATTTCTAAAATTATGTTTATTTTATTCTGTTTATTAGATTTTATAAAGTTGAGTTCATCATCAGCACCCACCTTCAACTCGGCAAACTCCTATTCATCCTTCAAAACCCAATACCTGCATACACTCTGCCCTGTCCTGCATACATCCACACAAACGCTTCATCTTTTCCCTCTGTGTGCTGTAACACAGGAACCCTTGGCACTGCAGTCATGTGTTCATGACTCTCTCCACTGCTGGGCTGTGTTCTAGCAGCCAGCTCAGTGCCTCGTATACAGTGGGCGCTCAGTAAGTGTGGGGTTTGTGGGGAACATTTTATTTATTTTTTTTTAAAGATTTTTTTTTTCCTTTTTCTCCCCAAAGCCCTCCAGTACATAGTTGTATATTCTTCGTTGTGGGTCCTTCTAGTTGTGGCATGTAGGATGCTGCCTCAGCGTGGTTTGATGAGTAGTGCCATGTCCGCGCCCAGGATTTGAACCAACGAAACACTGGGCCGCCTGCAGCAGAGCACGCGAACTTAACCACTCAGCCACGGGGCCAGCCCCATGTGGGGAACATTTTAAAACACAGCTTTATTGAGATATAATTCACGTACCACTCAATCCACCCATTTAAAGTATACGATTCAGTGGGTTTTAGGATATTCAGATGTGTGCAGCCATCAGCACAGTGGATCTTAGAAAGTTTCCCTCACCCCAAAAGGAGACCCCGTCCCCAAGAGCCATCCCTCCCCGTCCCCCTCCTCCAGCCCCTGCACCCACCAGTCTGCTTCTGTTGCTGTGGGCGTGCCTGTTCTGGAGCTTCAGATGGACAGGCTCACACGCTGTGGGCTCTGGGTCGGCTTCTCCCATCAGCACGAGGCTTTCGAGGGCCGTCCGCGCGGCGGTGCGGGTTGGGGCCTGGTCCTGTTTGTGGCTGAGTGTTGTTCCGTTGTGTGGATGGCCCACGTGTTGTGTATTCGTTCATCCGGGTTCATTCGTTCAACTCGGGTTGTGCCCCCTTTTGGTGATTGTGAGCAGTGCTGCTGTGACAGATGTCTGTGTGGACACATGTCCCCACTTCTCTTGGGTACGTACTGAGGACTGTCGGTTAATGTTTTTCGGGTTTTTCTTTGTGAGGAAGACTGGCCCTGAGCTAAGATCTGTGCCAATCTTTCTCTATTTTATGTGGGACGCTGCCAAAGTGTGGCTTGATGAGCGATGCGAGGTCCGCGCCTGGGATCCAGGCCGGCAAACCACAGGCCACCGAAGCAGATAGCACAAACTTAACCGTTGCACCACCGGGCCGGCTCCTGTCAGTAAATGTTTAGTAGTAGTTTTGAACCCTGTTAAACTGCAACCGAAAAATCACCTGGGTTGGGTAGACTGGAGGTCCCACCCCTCAGACTGAAATCAGGAGTGTGGGCCGGCATCTGCCCCCACTGGGCAGGCTCCTAGCCGCTTCACTCGCCTCGGAGGGACCTCAGGGCCCCGTGACTAGAAGGTGCCTTTTCATCATCAGCTGCCAGCATCAGTTCCTCTCTCCTGGGTCTCTCCGAAATGAAATTTTGTTCTTTGAAGCCAACTGGTCCACCTCTCAGGCCTTTCGGGGCCGAGGACAGCCCTGTCCGTGGGGCCGAGGACACCCAGATCTGTGACCTCAGTCCAGCCATGGGGTTTTCGGGGCGACTGGTCTTGTGGCACCCTGCCCTGATTTATTTCGGTCGAGGGTGGCGGGCTGGGTCAGCACCTTGGGGGTGCCTCTGCCTGGGCCCGTGAAACCTGAGGCCTTTAATGAGTGTCCTTGGCTTGCTGGGGTCTTGGGCGGCATCCGAGGCCTAGAGCCTGGCCTAAGTCCAGCTGGGAAAGGGCAAGGTCCCGCCGCTGGACACTCTCACTTGGTCAGGGAAATCCGTCTCCGAAAAGCAAGCCCTGCCTCCTCCCACTGCCGGGCCTCTGGGTGCCCACATCAGTCAGCGCTCTCCAGAGAAAAGGACCAACACGGGAGATGGATGTCACACATATGAAGAGATTTGTTTTAAGGAATTGGCCCACGTGATTGTGGGGCAGTGAGTCTGAAATGCATGTCCAGCAGGTGGGAAACTCAACAAGGGTTTCTATTTTGCAGTCTTGAGGAGAATTTTTTCCCCCAGGAAACTCAGTTTTTGCTCTTAAGGTCTTTGACTGATTAGATAAGGCCCACTCAGAGTATTGAAGATAATGTTCTTTCCTTAAGGTCAACTGATTGGAGATGTTAACCACGTCTAGAAAATTCCTTCACAGAAACATCTAGACTAGCATTTGACCAAGCAAATGAACACCATTGCCTGGCCAAGTTGGCACATAAATTTTAACCATCAGTATGCTTCCCTGTCCCCCACCCCTACAAATCCACCCGCTAGAATGCCACCTCCTCTGAGAAGCCTTCTGTGATGTGCCCTCCCAACAAAGGAGAGAACATGGAGGCGTGTTGACAGGATGCATCTGACCAGAGGGAGACAGAAGGGGAGTGAGCAGGGCAGGCAAGCGGGGTACCTGTGGGAGGGCAGTGGAGATGAGGCCAGCCAAGGAGCTCGACTTTGCTGCAGAGCAATGGGGAGCCATAGCAGGCATTGGAGCAGGGGAGGGGTATGGTTAGATACACCAACCATTGCAAGACTTGTCACTGGCTGTTATGGTCTGTCAGCATCCCCAGGTGCAGGGCAGTGGGAGTCAGAACCACAGTCCAGGCAGAAGACGGCAAGGCCCGGGCCAAAGGGCTGTGGGGATAGAGTAGGTCAGTCTGGGACGTACAAGTGTGAGTTGCTAAGCCATCATTCTGAGCTCTGAGCCGCAGGTGCAGGCTCCCCCCTCTTGCAGGCACCATGCCAGAAGTAACTCCTTGGTTGGGACCGGCTTGGTGGCGCAGGGGTTAAGTTCACACATTGCGCTTTGGAGGCCCGGGGTTTGCCAGTTCAGATCCTGGGTGCGGACATGGCACCACTTGTCAAGCCATGCTGCGGCAGGCATCCCACATATAAAGTAGAGGAAGATGGGCATGGATGTTACCTCAGGGCCAGTCTTCCTCAGCAAAAAGAGGAGGATTGGCAGCAGTTAGCTCAGGGCTAATCTTCCTCAAAAAAAGAAAGAAAGAAAGAACTCCTTGGGCTGCACAAGGTCAACAACTTGACCGTGAACATCTATGGCACCAATACCTCCCACCGCCGTGGGACCACTGGGGAGCTGTTGCCTAGAGATGACTGACTCCTCTCCCTGCTCCCATTGGAAAGCCCACACCCCTCCCCTAGCAGACAGCCTGGCAGGGAAAAGAGTCTCCATCTTTTCATTCCCCAAACACGCAAAGCTTTCTCCTACCCCAGGGCCTTTGCACTGGCAGTGCCCTCTTCCTGGAATGCTTTTCCCACCGTTTTCCCCATGGCACATTCCTCCTCATCCCCCAGGCTCAGCTTAACTTTTGCCTCCTCCAGGAAACTCCTTCTGCCATTGTCAGTCTCTATGACATCACCTGTTTTACCTCTAAGGATTGGAAACAATTTTATTTTCTTGTATGCTTCCCTCTCTAGAGTGTGGGGGCAATGAAGGCAGGATATTTTCTGCCTTGATCACTGCTATATCCACAGCTCCCACAAAAATGCCCATTTCTCAGGAACTGTTTATTGAGTGAATGAATAAAGAGTCGCATTCCCTTCTCATCCTCCTCTCACCCTTTCAGCCACAACTCTGGGCTCATGGACTTCTTCCCCTCCTCACCCCAGAATTCTGATATTATCATGGAGCCACTGATCCCACTGCTTTCCCGGTTCTCTCCTATTGCTCTCCTGGACCATTCCTGCAGCCTCCACCCTCATTCTCTCCAGTCCATCCGTCACAGCAGCCTCCAGAGGAATCTTTTTAACACTCAATTCTGGCTATGGGCCTCTTCTGCTCTCATATTCTCTATAGCTCCCAACTTCCCTTAGGTAAACACTGTAGGCCTTCCGCCCATTGTCCAGAGCCCTTCAGAATGGGTCTTGTCTCATTGCTCACTTTTTTCCAAATACAAGCTGTTCCCTTGCCTAGCTTGCCCTTCCCCACCTCTCTGTTTAGTGAACTCCTATTTACCTTTCAAAACCCCACTCAAATGGCCCCTCCCCCACGAAGTCCTCCCTACTCTTCAGACAGAGCCCTCAATCTCCTCTGGGGATGTCTGTTTCCAGCTCTGTCTCCCCAAGGCCGGGGTCTTTTGGGGGGCCTTACCATCACCTATGAAAGTCTGATCACACTGTCATCACTTATTTAACAAAAAGACCAGTACACACTCCATCGTGAACACTGGCAATCACGCAGTTAGAAGTCTGAGAGTCATGTTCCAAGTCACCCCATTTGGTTTCTGTGTTGAGTCCCAATTGTCAACTGCATGGACATGCATCTGGCCAGCCAAGCCAAGGAGAGCCGGGGCAGGTGTCCCTGGGACCCCAAGCTGCAGCCGGGCTCTGTTCCATTCTGGAAAGCCTTCTCACATTTCCACACAGACTTAAGACTGCAAATCTGACAACTGCTGCTACGCAGCCCCCAGCGCGTCCCTCCAGGTGGCAGTTGGGATGAGATTTGAGAAGTTGTGATTCTTCTCTGGCTTGTGAAGGTTTGGCAGCTCTTCCCCAAGGAATGTGAAAAAGCTTAGAAGCCCCACGTGAAAAAGGAATCTGTTGGAACATGTTCTAGAGGATGCATTTCCTCGCAGGAATGTTCCGTGTTTTTAACGTGTGGTTGCTCTGCAACACTGAGGGTGATCAGAACATTGCCCGTTCTTGCGGGAGCTTGTGTTAATGACGGGGCCTAAGGCGCGAGTCTGCAGCCCTCACAGCAGCCCCACTGGGGCCCGTCTTACGGATGAGAAGTCAGAGGCTCAGGGAGGCCAGGGGCGACACATCTGCCCGATGGTGCCCCCAAGGGCAGGGTCCCAGACTGGACTCTGCCTCCACCCGCTGTGGGACACAGGGCATTATTGAGCCTCACGTCCGTCCCCTGAGCGACAGGGGCTGTGGTCAGACCTGAACAGGAGATGCGTGGAGGTCAGCACCAGGCGACACACAGCAGGGCCTAAATCTGCATGTACTGTTACTTATTAGTTTTTAAACATTTTTTTCCCTCGGTGGTAAAATATACACAACATAAAATTTATTGTCTTAGGAACCGGCTGGTGGCACAGCGGAAAAGTTCGCACGTTCCACTTTGGCGGCCCGGGGTTCTCTGGCTCAGATCCCGGGTGCGGACATGGCACTGCTTGGCAGCCATGCTGTGGTAGGCGTCCACATATAAATTAGAGGAAGATGGGCACGGATGTTAGCTCAGGGCTAATCTTCCTAAAAAGAAGAAACCATCTTTTTGTGTTTTTTTGTTTTTTTTTTTGGAGGAAGATTAGCCCTCAGCTAACTACTGCCAGTCCTCCTCTTTTTGCTGAGGAAGCCTGGCTCTGAGCTAACATCCGTGCCCATCTTCCTCTAGTTTATACGTGGGACGCCTACCACAGCATGGCTGCCAAGCAGTGCCATGTCCGCACCCGGGATCCGAACCAGCGAACCCCGGGCCGCCGAGAAGCGGAACATGCGAACTTAACCGCTGCGCCACCGGGCCGGCCCCAAGAAAAAACCATCTTAGCCATTTTTAAGTGTATAGTTCAGGGACATTAAGTACAGTCATGTTGTTGTGCAGCTGTCCCCACCATCCATCTCTTGGACTTTTTCATCGTCCCAAACTGAACCTCCATCCCCATTAACCAACAATTCGCCGACCCCTCCCCCAGGCCCCGGCGCCCTCCATCCTCCTTTCTGTCTCTGCGAATCTGCTCTTCTAGGGACCTCATATAAGTGGAATCACACAGAATTTGTCCTTTTTGTGACTGGTTTATTTCACTCAGCATAATGTGCTCGAAGTTCGTCCATGTTGCAGCTTGTGTCCGAATTTCCTTCCTTTTTAAGGCTAACATTCCACTGTATGCACACACCACACTGATTATCCGTTCTTCCACTGATGGGCGCTTGGCCTGCTTCCACCTTTTGTCTGTTGTGAACAGGGCTGCCGTGAGCATGGTGTCCAAATGTCTCTGCAGGGCCTGCTGTCAGTTCTGTCAGAGAAATACCCGGAAGTGGAGGTGCTGGATTGTATGGTGATTCTGTGTTTAATTTGCTGAGGAACCCCCAGACTGTTTTCCTTAGCAGCTGCACCATTTGACTTTCCCACTAGCAAGGCACAAGGGCTCCAATTTCCCCACATCCTTCCCAATATGTTATTTTCCCTTTGTTTTTGTTGTAACCGTCCTAAAGAGCGTGAAGTGGTCTCTCACTGTGGTTTTGATTTGCATTTCCCTGATGGCTAATGATGTTGAGCATCTTTTCCTGTGCTTGTTGGCCACGTGTATATCTTCTTTGGAGAAATGTCTATTCAAATTCTTTGCCCATTTTTAAATTGGGTTGTTTGCCTTTTGCTGTTGAGTTGCAGGAGTTCTTTACATAGTCTGTGTATTAATCTCTTATCAGTTTAGGACTCACCAATATTTGCTTACATTCTGTGGGTCGCCCTTTCACTCTCTTGATTGTTTCCTTTGATGCACAAAAGTTTTTACTTTTGATGAATTCCAATTTGTGTATTTTTCTTTTGTTGCCTGTGCTTTTACTGTCATACCTAAGAAATCTTTGCCAGATCAAATCTGTGAAGCTTTTGCCCTGTGTTTTCTTATTCTTAGCCCTTACATTCAGGTCCTTGATCCATTCTGAGTTAGTTTTTGTATAGGATGTTAGGTAAGGGTCCAACTTCATTCTTTTGCATGTGGAGATCCAGTTTTTCCAGCACAGTTTGTTGAAAAGATTGTTTTTTCCCCATTGGATGGTCTTGGCATTCTATCAAAAATCATTTAACCATATATGTGAGCGTTTATTTCTGGGCTCTCTATTCTGTTCCATTGGTCCATGTCTGTTCCTGTACCAGTATTACACTGTTTTGATGACTGTAGCTTTGTAGTACGTTTTGAAATCAGAAAATGTGAGTCCTCCAATTTTGGTTTTCTTTTTCAAGACTGCTTTGGCTATTCAGGATCTCTTGAGATTTCATGAGAATTTTAGGATGGATTTTTCTATTTCTGCAAAAAACATCATTGTGATTTTGATAGGGGTAGCATTGAATTCATAGATCCCTTTGGGTAGTATTGTCATCTTAAAAATATTAAGTTTTCTAATCCACAAGCTTGAAATGTCTTTCCATCTATTTATGTCTTCTTTAATTTCCTCCGGCAGCATTTTGTAGTTTTCAGTGCACAAATCATTCCTCTCCTTGGTTAAGTTCATTCGTAAGTATTTTATTCTTTTGTGATGCTATTGTAAATGGAATTGTTTTCTTAATTTCCTTGTTGGATTGTTCACTGTTAGTGTATAGAAACGCAACTGATGGGGGCTGGCCTGGTGGCGCAGTGGTTAAATTCACACGTTCCGCTTCTCGGCGGCCTGGGGTTCACCGGTTCGGATCCCAGGTACGGACATGGCACTGCTTGGAAAAAGCCATGCTGTGGTAGTCATCCCACATATAAAGTAGAGGAAGATGGGCACAGATGTTAACTTAGGACCAGTCTTCCTCAGCAAAAAGAGGAGGACTGGCCATAGTTAGCTCACAGCTAATCTTCCTAAGAATAAATAAATAAATAAAAAAGAAACGCAGTTCATTTTGACATGTTGATTTTGTATCCTACTAATTTGCTGAATTTGTTATTAGTTTTAACAGTTTTTGTGTCTGTGGAAACTTTAGGGTTTTCTACATTAAAAGCGTCATCTGCAAACAGACAATTTTACTTCTTCCTTTTCGATTTGGAGGCCTTTTATTTCTTTTTCTTGCCTAATTACTCTGGCTACAATTTCCAGTACTAAGTTGAATAGAAGTGGTGAAGGGGCTGGCCCCATGGCAGAGTGGTTAAGTTCGCGCGCCCGGCTGCAGGCGGCCCAGTGTTTCGTCGACTCGAATCCTGGGTGCGGACATGGTACTGCTCATCAAACCACGCTGAGGCAGCGTCCCACATGCCACAACTAGAAGGACCCACAACGAAGAACATACAACTATGTACTGGGGGGCTTTGGGGAGAAAAAGGAAAAAAAAAAAATCTTTAAAAAAAAAAAAAGAAGTGGTGAAAGTGGGCAACCTTGTTGTTATAGACTGAGTATGTCCCCCTAGAATTCCTATGTTGAAAACCAACCCCCGAGGTGATGGCATTAGGAGGCGAGGCCTTTGGGAGGTGATTAGGCCATGAGGGTGAATGGGATTAGCGCCCTGATAAAGAGACCCCGGAGAGCTCTCTCACCCTCTTCCCACCCTGTGGGGACACAACAAGAAGGCAGCTTGTTTGCAACCCAGAAAAGGACTCTCACCAGAAGCTCACCATGCTGGCACCCTGATCTCGGACTTCCAGCTTCCAGAACTATGAGAAATAACTTCCTGTTGTTCATAAGCCACCTTGTCGGCAGTACTTTGTTACAGCGGCCCAAATAGACTAAGACACCTGTCTTGTTCCTGATAGTAAAGGAAAAGCTCTCAGTCTTCCCCATAGAACATGATGTGAGCCATGGGTTTTTCATATATGGCCTTTGTCATGCTGAGGAAGTCCCCTTCTGTTCCTAGTTTGTTGAATTTTTTGACCATAAAAGAGTGTTGGATTTCGTCAAATGCTTTTTCTGCATCAATTGCGGTGATCATGTGATCCTTAGCCTTCATTCTGTTAAGGTGGTGTCTCACATTGATTGATTTTCATATGTGGATTAGTTTTGCCTGTGATAAAATCTCACATAACTGGAAGCATCAGTTCTTCAGCTTAAGACCATCCATCCACATGGTTGTGGGTCAGCAGCAGCTCTTTTTTCATGACCATATAGTATTCCACAGTGTGACTCAGCACGGTGTCTTCATTCTCCTGTGATGGGCGTCTCAGTGGTGTCCAGTTGGGGTGACTAGGAATGTTGCTGCAGGGCACATTTGTGTCGTGTTTATGTGGGGCACATGCCAGGATCAGAGTTGCTGGGCTGGGTGTGTTCTCGTACAAGTGAGGACTGTTTTGATTCCAGCCCTCCCCCTGCCACGTCATGGGATGTCATGTAGACACTCACTTAACCAGACCTCTTGGGTTTGGTCTAAGGGCTATTCCCAATTTTCCCCAGTACTGGAAATATCGCTGAGCTGTGCATTGCTACGCCAAAGCTTTGCAGAATGACAAGGCCAGGGGTATTTGAGGGCCCTTGATGCCCACCACCATCTGCCAGTGCCACTGGGTATTCCCCAGCAGCCAGCTCCAGAGGGCTCTTGCATGCTGATTTCTCTTCAAATCTTCCACTTCTAGCTACAAAATTAAGAGCCACTTGCAGTCTGAACTGAGCCTAGATAAATGAATGCACTGAGCTTCTCTGAAAGGGAAGAGAGTTCCGAGAAGCTGAGGCCCCTATGCTCGTGTGCGTAAGTTTTGTTAATAAATATAATGAAGCCGCTCTGTGCGTGGCCCTGCTCTAGGTGATGCTGGACCCACAAAAGGCCTCAGTCCTCAAGATCCCCCGAGTTTGGGGAGCAAAGCCAAACACAAACACCCCCAGCCCCATGGAGTCAGGGCTGGGCCAGAGGGAAGAACTGGGGCTGGGGAACCCCAGAGCGGGGAGCTGGGCCCTGCCTGGGAGTTCAGAGAAGGCTTCCCGGGAGGAGGGGGCAACGATGCTGGGCGTTGAACAGGAGTTCAGCAGGTGGGAGGTGATGAGGGTGACCCTGACAGAGCATCTGCAGGAGCACCAACGCACCAACACTGGGCAGGCTCGGGCAGCTGTGCGCAGGTGGGCATGCAGGCAGAGCCACTGAGCGGCGGGAGCGGCTCCTCCGAGGCATGGACAGCCTTCCTCACCGCCAGCTGGCTCTGCTCCGGCCCCGGACCAGCTTCTACTTCAACCTCCTGCAAGACTGAAGACTAGAGAGACTTTCTCTTGCAGGATCCTTCTGCCTCAGCGGTAAGTGGGCATCATCTCTGCACCTCTGGAGAACAGTAATGTGATGCCCACTGCGTGCCAGCCCCCATTGCCAGGGGCACAAACAGTGGCTCAGGGCAGCTCAGGGCTTTGGCTTTGAACCCTCAGCAGCTGCAGGGGATGCTCTGACCTGCCCCTGGGCCAGGCGGGGCTCTCGCTTTCCCACATTGCCTCACTTAATCTTCAGCCCAGCACTTGGGAGGAGGGAGTGTGACCTCCGTCTACTGGGCCTCCAAGAGGGGCTTCCTGCTGCAGAAGTCACAGAGACAGCGCCTCCCAGGAGAGCAGGCCCCGCCCGCCAGCCCGTCGCCCTGGGGAGCTGGAGCTGGGCAGGGGCCGAGACCCACCCTCAGGCAGGAGGCTGACCCAGGGCAATTGCCCCACCGGGGTTTTACAGGATCATTTTCCCCTAATTATAAAAGGGTTGGGCAATTTCCTGACAGAGAATCAAAGAAGCAGAAAAGAAAACAAAGACAGACACCACCTCTCCCGGGGTCGCTCGGCGCAGACATCAGCACGGGGCACCTTCCTGTGCTGCTGTCCAGCGTTGACAAATGGACTCATTGTATTTTTGCTGTTCTCCAAGTAATGTGACTCTACTGGAGAAAAAGCAACCGACGTGATGAGCGGAAGGAACAAATAAACAGAAATTACCCATCATTTCCAAAACAAGAACTGTTAATATTTGAGAGGAAATCTCAGTACACAACACGCTGCATCTGCTGCAGACAGCTTTAGAAAGCGCAGATCATTCAGAAAGGCAGAGCTCTTTCTTCTCATTCCTCCACCCAGAGAGCAGCCCTGTTAACTCTGCTTCTGTGGTTTTCCAGACTATGAATACTCATGAGATGAACAGTGAGTGGTGATGGGCAAAGACTCTGGACCCAGGCAGCTCAAGTTCAACTCCCAGCTCTGCCTGCTGGCTGTGTGACTTTGGACAAGTACCTTCACCTCTCTGGGCCTCAGATTCCTTGTCTGTACAACAGGAGGGATGATAATCATGCTAACTTCCAAGGGCACAGTGAAGATTGAGATAATGCATTTACTGTGGCCAGGGCATTTTCCAAAACTTTATTCTTATACCTCTTTTCTCTGCTTACAAAAATAAGATGTTCATACCACACCCACACACACACAAAAGTAGCAGCAGCTGATGTGGCAGCACCACCCAGGGGAGCCCAGCCTGACAGCCGGCCTCAGCCTGATCCCACCAGGAGCCTGGAGCAGGAACAGCAGCCCAGAGCTTGTTCACCCAGAGGCAGGAGCCTGGCCCGCCTATCCAGATTGGCCCTCCCAGGGGCTAGTTCTCTCCAGTTTACAGAAGAGGAAACTGAGACACAGAAAGGCGTAGGTGATTTGTCCAGGATGCAGACGTGATCCCTGTCAGGGATGAAAGAGTCAAATGATTAGGACAAAAATTAATTCTTAAAAAAATGTTTTTCCTTGTATTTTATTTTAAATACAAAAATAGGGGGATGGGCGAAATGAGTGAAGGGAGTCAAAAGACACAAACTTCCAGTTAACATAAATAAGTCCTGGGGACGCAACGTACAGCATGGTGACTGTAGTTTGATTACTATGTTGTGTATTTGAAGGTTGCTGAGAGTGGATCTGAAAAGTCCTCATCACAAGAAAGAAACACGTATACCTATGAGTGGTGATGGATGTCAACCAGACTTCCTGTGGTGAGCATGTCACAGCATGTACAAATACTGAGCCGTTATGCTGTACACCTGAAACTAATATAGCGTTACATGTCAATTATATCTCGATAAAAAATAATGTGTGCTTAGTGTGAAAAATTCAAACTTACAGAGTTTACAGAATAAAGTGAAAATGCCCATGACCTGCCTCTGGCAGCAGTTTGACAAGCATCCTTCCAGTCGTTCACACCTGCCAGGGACAAATACACAGACGCAGAAATATAGATGTGTACTGTTAATTTTACAGAAATGCGATTCTATCCTACCTGCTAATCTGCTAATGGTTTTATTCACCAACCCTGTGTTGTGAATATACATACACATCCATACACATAGATCTACCTCATTTTTTTCCTTGAATGGACCATGTTAAGCCCTCTACTCGCCTTTTTTATAATATTTCTTCAAATTTGTTGCAAAACGTAAATTTACATTTTTCATTTTTTTCTCTATTGCCATGTAGCATACACCTGGGAACATGTGTAAAGTGCATTACTTTTAGGTGTGGAGTTTGCTTAATTTTTTATACGGACACACCCAGGTAAACACCACCCAGCTCAATCTGGAAGGTTCCCTTGTGCCCCTCCCTGTACATTATCTTGTTTCAAATAGCTGTGTGCATTCCACTGCCTTCATGGAGCTTGTCCCCACTTTGCAAAATAATATCTGTTGTTTCCTATTATTTTCTAATATATATATATATAATTTTTTTAGCTGCAAAGATTTGCCATGAGCTAACATGTGATGCCAATCTTCCTTTTTTTTTTCGTCTCCCCAAAGGCCCAGTACATAGTTGTATATTCTAGTCCTAAGTCCTTCTAGTTCTGTGTGAGCTGCCACCACAGCATGGCTACTGCCAGACAAGTGGTGTGGTTCCGCTCCTGGGAACTGAGCCCAGGCCCCTGAGGCAGAGTGTGCCAGGCTTTAACCACTAGGCCATTAGGGCTGGCTTTGTTTTCCATTATTTTCAATTTGTGATCTTAATCCCCCAGCAATGCAAGTCTTTGTATCACTTTCATTAAAATTTTTATTTTGAAACAATTCTAGATTCTTGTGCAGTTGTAAGAAATAAGACAAAGAATTGAAAGCATTTATTTATACAAAAAGGTGTATGTGAATGATTGTAGCAGCATTATTCATAACAGCCAAAAGTAGAAGCAATCTAAATGTCTGCCAAATGATGCATGGATAAAGAAAATGTGAAATCTCTATACAGTGGAATATTATTCAGCCACAAAGGAATGAAATATTGGTACAGGCTACAGTGGATGGATCTTTTTTTTTTTTTTAAAGATTTTACTTTTTCCTTTTTCTCCCCAAAGCCCCCCAGTACATAGTTGTGTACTTTTAGTTGTGGCACGTGGGATGCCGCCTCAGCGTGGCCTGATGAGCGGTGCCATGTCCACGCCCAGGATCCGAACCGGAGAAACCCTGGGCCGCCGAAGCGGAGCGTGTGAACTTAACCACTGGGCCACGGGGCCGACCCCTACAGCCGGTGGATCTTAAAAACATGATGCTCAGTGAAAGAAGCCAGCCATAAAATAAAAGGCCACATAACATATGGTTCCATTTCTATGAAATGCCTAGGAGAGGCAAATTATAGAGACAGAAAGCTTAGTGGCTGACAGGAGGTGGGGGAGGGGAGAATGAGACGTGATTGCTAATGGGCGCAAAGTCTCTTTTGGGGGGTGATGAAAACTTTCTGGAATGAGATAGTGCTGACGGTTGTACGACCTTATGAATACACTAAAAACCACTGAACTGAACACTTTACAAGGGTGAATTTTATGGTATGTCAATTATATCTCAAAGCTCTTAAAATAAAAAGAGAGCTCTGAGGTACCCTTCACCCCACTTCCACCAATGGGAACATCCTGCATGACTGTCACAATGAGGATGTTGACATGGATACGTCGACAGACCTTATTCAGATTTCTCCAATCTTCCATGCAGTGATGTGTGTGCCTCATAGAATCTTAAAGAAACAATAATCATGGCAGCAGTTGTTTGAGTGCCAGCTGCGCAACAGGCCAGCGGGGACCCAATCTCACAAGAGCTCTGCGAGGTGGGGACTGTCACCCAGAAGAGGCTCGGGGCAAGAAGAGGCTTTGCCCAAGGTTGAGGGTTTGTATAGGGCGTGAGGTAGGGATCAGGGTTCGTTCTGTCCCACATGGCTATGTGGCTGCTCCAGAACACTTTCTTGAAAAGCCGGTTGATGTCCAAGTTCACACAGGGACCCAGGGATGGAGCAGGGATTCCCACTCAGATCTGACTCCCCCAGAGCAGCCTGCAGGTCCCCCGGGCCCGTCCTCAGGGCCCGCCAGCCCAGCCGGCTGTGCACTGTCAGCAAAGTGCGGTGGCGCTCAGAGCGTCTGCCAAAGGAAGCACGCTGGGGAGGCGCCGGCCAGCTCTGACCTGCTTCCTTCCTGCAGGGATGGTGAAACAGCTCCCTCTGGCTCCTGCCCACCCAGACCCCACCTTTTTTTATATTTTCCTTTTCCTGCCTTCTTCCGACGGGAAAGGTGAACATCTGGCTCTGTGTGTGTTCCCGGTGTGGAAGGTCCAACATGTCTTGCCAAGGGGAAGCTCAAGGTCATGCCCACGTCCAGTGCCTTCCTCCACTGGGAACACGTGGGGGTGAGACTCCCAGGCCACCCACAAACCTGCCCCTTCAGTGCCCTTGAAGTCTCCCTAAATCAGGGAGAGGTTCATCAAACACCCTGACGTCCAGGAGTCCCCTTAGACTCCTCTCCTCCCTCGGCCTCCAGGACATTCCACCTCTTAGCCAACTTCTCATGACCCCTTGCCCCATTCACGCAGGCCTTCTCTCCCTCGAGGCTGCCCCAGCTCATCTTTGGTCTCCCTGACACCACCACCCCCCAGTGCCTTCTCCCTACAGCAGCCACAGGGAGCTTTCCAGAACTTAAAAAATACACCAAGGGGCCCAGCCCGGTGGTGTAGCGCTTAAGTGCGCACGTTCCACTCTGGCAGCCTGGGGTTCGCCGATTCGGATCCCGGTGCGGACATGGCACTGTGCGGCACGCCATGCTGTGGCAGGCGTCCCACATATAAAGCAGAGGAAGATGGGCATGGATGTTAGCTCAGGGCCAGTCTTCCTCAGCAAAAAGAGGAGGATTGGCAGTAGTTAGCTCAGGGCTAATCTTCCTCAAAAAACAAAACAAAACAAAACACACCAAGTTACTCCCCTGCTCAAAACTTGCCCGTGGCTCCCATCATCCTGGAATAGAAGCCCCCACTCCCTCCAGCCCCCAAAGAGGCCCCTGCCCATCTCCCTGGCCTCTTCTCCACCTCGCTCACCCTGCTGCAGCCTCAGCATCCTCCTCAACATTCCTCAAACACGTCCAGATCCTTTCCACCTCAGGACTTTTGCACATACTATGCCCTCCACGTGAGATGCCCTTCCTCCTGATCTCAGTGTGCCTGACTTCTTTGCCTCTTTTTGGTTTCAGCTCAAAGGTCCCCTCCTTGGAGGGGACTCCTTGCCCATCCTGGAGACAGTAGTGCTCTCCATCCCCCATGTCCTGTTGGATGTCTCTCTCAGTACATATTGCCCTGTGACCTCTCCTTGTTTATATATTTGCCCTTTATGTTTATTGTACCAGCCCCTCCAGCCCAGGGCCCAGGACACGGTTAGGCCTCAAAATATCTTTGTAGGATGAAGGAGTGAATGGATGAATGAGTGAATGGACTGTAGCAGTTAATGGACCAGAAGTGACAAGAATCCCTATGGAGGCCCAGCTACAGGCTGGACTGTTGACACCTTCCCCATTCAGAGAAGTCCCTGGGGCTACGCCTGCTGGGCATCTCCAGCAGGGCCAGGGCGGGAGGGGCAGGGTGCCGCTCAGGCCCGACTCTGCTGGCTTAGCCCTGTGAGCCTCAGTTCCTTCTCTGGAAGACAGGCCTAATGATAAGTGTGACCTCCTCCGCCCTCCTCCACCCGTGCTGGCTGGGGTGGCTGGGGAGCCAGGAGGCCTGTTGACGCCTCACGGATGCTGAACGAAGCCGGGGTCCGGCTCCAGGCTCCAGGCCTCCTTTCCGCTCCTAGTTTGCAGAGCTCCGCGCTCCTCTCCGCCACCCCTCCCCCGGCCCCAGGGGGATGCTTCATCTGTCTGGGCCCCACTGCCCTTCCAGAACCCCCACTTGGAAAGAAGACGGGGAATTTGGGCCTCTGCGTTCCCACCCCCACCTTACCCCAGGGAGAGAACACCTACAGGATCTTGAGCGTGGTGGAAGCCCAGATGCCAAGAGAGGTTTCCCTAGCTGCCCAGCCTTGAGGAGGGAGCTGAGGCTGGGGTCTTCTGAGTGATGCCTCTGGGACCTCACAGGACAGGCTGAGGATGGGCCCAGGGGGCCCTAGGCTCAGGACGGTTACCTTGCCCACCCTGAGGCACAGAGCGGGGAGGGGAAAAGCCCGGGTGTTCCTGAGAGGAGAGGTGGGGAGGGGCGGGGTTGGGGGCATGGGGGCACAGGCAGGCACCACGCCCTTCAGGACCACAGCGAAAGCTCCCAAACACGCCTGCTTCTGAATGCACAAGTGCTAGGCGCATGGGCCCAGACTGTAGAGAAGTGAGACGATTCTGAACCTTCCGTCAGACACCGGAAATCCTTCCCTCCCTCCTCCCTGTCCCCTCCCTCCCTCCTCCCTCCCTCCCCTGTTCCTTCCCAGCCCCCCTCCCTCCTCTCTTCCTCCCCTCCCTCCCTCCTCCCTCCCTCCTCCCTCCCCCCTCCCCTCCCTCCTCTCTTCCCCCCCCCCCCCCCCCCCCCCTCCTCCCCTCCCTCCTCCCTCCCTCCTCTTTTCCTTCCCTCCTCCCTCCCTCCCTCCCCTCCCTCCCTCCTTCCCTCCTCTCTTCCTTCTCTCCCTCCCTCCAGCCTTGATTCTTTCCTTTGAGCAACAACATGACCTCCTGGATATTGTGTTTTTTTTAAGATTGGCACCTGAGCTAACGTCTGTTGCCAATCTTTTTTCTTCTTCTTCTTCTTCTCCCCAAAGCCCCCCAGTACATAGTTGAATATTCTAGTTGTAGTAACACGTGGATTTTTAACACATTTGACATGCTTCAGTCCACGGGGTCCTCATTCCCAACCTTGCTCACTTGTCCCATCTTAGCTAGCGGGCACCCTTCAGGGTTCGCTCCTTTGACACGACCCTGATCTGCAGAAGCTTCCTTGCTTTCTGGTCTCATGAGGTGCTTCCGACTCCTCTGGCCCATTTCCTGCCCATTTCCTGCCGGAAGCAGCCCTCCCTCCAGCAGCCGAGGCTCCGGCTCCGGTGGTGGGCGGTGGGCAGTGGTGCTCAGAGGCCACGCCGGCAGCAGAGTGCTTGCCGCCTCCAGGCCTCTTCAGAGGACGGAGCCAGGGCGGCTGCTGCTGCTTAAGAGACAGTACATTCTGTGTTCCCACTAATTTTCAATTCAATTATTTAGGTTTGCAGAATTTTACTTAACTTTCCCGCTTTTACATTTGTACATCTTCCTCCAACACTGAAAATCTTGGTTCCTAACATTAACAAACTTACTTATTGCTTTATTTTTAAAATACATGTAATAGTTTCAGAATAGCAACAGCAATATTGTCACTAATACAATGATTGTCAAGAACAGCTTAAGATTTTTTCACAGTTCTTTTTGTCCTTGGGGTACAGCCCACGAGGGAACGTACTGTGTTCTGCGTTCAAATGACTGTGTTTTAAACTCGTCTGAAATAATTCCTGCCTGTGGGACTGAGCCACCAACTCAGAACACAGCTATGTTCATTTGCTGCATTTTGATTTCAAGTTTTCCGGCTTCCCTGTCTCTCTCTCATTTGATTTTGTTTTGTAAGTGTAAAACATTTACAGGGTCCTAAAGTCACATTTACATGACAAGACGAACTCTGAGAAGTCAGCTTAGCGCCTGTCCCTTTCGTCCTGTTTCTTCCTTTAAAATTTTGAGGTTTATTCTTCCATTTTAAAGATAAACCCATGAATATACATTTGTAATCTCCATCCGATAAATGACAACATAGGACATGAACTTTTCTCTACTTTGCTCCCAGCACTTTCTAACGGACCTTTGGGATGACTCTGGTAATATGAGCTCTTCCTCACTCCATGGTACAGCCATGCACCCTGCTGGGTGGGTATAGGGGGAGTTTATTCCCCCACCCCTCTAGATTGTTTCCAGTCTCTGTTATTACTGTGCATTTTGCACACGTCTTTGGAATAGAGCCCTAGAAATAGGATTGCTGATTCAAAGGGTAAATGAACACGTAGATGTGTCACGTACTTCCACATTCCCCTCCATCACCACACTGTTATACTATTTTACATTCCCACCAGCAATGAACAAGAGTACCTGTTTCTGCACAGCCTTACCAAGGATGTAGGGTCACACTTCTATCTCCATGGGGTTTTTTTCCAAACAAAATGAAAAATTAGTTTCTGTCTTATAAAATTCCAGAGGTAGATGGTGCAGGGCACACATGGTAACTGCTACACAAAGTCCTCTGGATTCAGCCTCCTTTTATCTTGGCCTCCATGCCTAATGTCTCATGGTCCAAGATGGCTGCTTCAGTTCCAGCTGTCACATCTGCATTCCAGGCAGCAAGAAGGAGGAAGGGATAGAGAAGGTAGCAAAGAGGGTGCCCTCTGTGTAGTTTTAATTTGCATTTCTCTTATTAGAGCAAGGTTGAGCATGTTTTCAGGGCTATTGCATTTATTTACTGTGATCTTTACCATTTTTCTGCATAGCATAGTTGATTTTCTTCATTTTTGGAAACTATATATTAAGCATATTAACCCTTTGTCTGTGATACAAGTTGCAAAGGTTTTTCCTACTTCATCATTGATGAGGATCAAGGCTGCCCCAGGGAGAAACGTTCAAGGCGTCCTGCCCTACGTACAGATCTATATCATCCTCTGGGAAGCGTAGGACGTCCTGACCTGATCCGACCTGATTCCTAGCCAAAGTTAATAGGACCACCCAATAACCAGATTAAACCTGCTCTGATACCATTTTAACAATTTTTTTCATGATCTTTCCTTTGTCTTGTAAAGAAATAATTCACCCACCTATGCCTTATAAATTTAGCTCTAACCCTCAACACACTGCAGCTCTTCCTGCCCATGGGTCCTGTCCCCATGCTTCTCCATGCTGTTCTCTGAATAAAAGAGCACTATTGCCAGACCTTGAGAATCCAAGAAATCTTTCTTTCGACTCCTCGGCTCGCCGAGCCCGCATCAATCGTCTATCACTTTACATTACTAATGATATCTGTTGACATGAAAAAGCTTTATTTTACACAATCACAGACACATTCATACTTTCCCTTCTTATTCCTGGGCTCTGAATGGTCACTAGGAAAGTGCTCTCCATTCCCAGACTGTAGGGGAATATACACATGTCGTCTTCTAATGCCTGTAGGGTGCGTATTTACAAGGACTCTCTGATCCATTAGGAATTATCCTACTACACCCGGTGAGGTACAGACCTGATTTTACACTTTTTTGTATGACTATCCAGTTAACCCTACATCCTTTTTCCTCTCATGGATTTGAAACTGGGGGGAGGGGAGGCTACTTTGGCCAGGGTGGTGGCATTTGAGCTGAGACCTCCGGAGCCAGTCAGGAGGAAGAGCTGAGGGGAGGCGGTTCAGGAAGAGGGACCAGCATGTGCAAAGGTCCTGAGATGGGTGTGTTGTTCTGTGTGAGGACCAGCAGGGATGCCTGTGGCTGGACCGGAGTGATTGAGGGAGAGAGTGAAGGGAGGTGAGGGTGGAGGGGGTGTCTGACTTTATTCTGAGGCCACCGGGGCGCAGGGAAGGGACCAGCTCTGGTGCACAAAAGCTCCCCTCTGGCTTGGGTACGGCGCACCCATTTGTCAGATGTGAAGACTGAGACCTAGAGAGGCAAGGGGGAGTGGGGCGCAGACAGGAGGGGAAGATCGAGGCGGCATTTCCCTGACGAGGAGCCGAGGCCAGGCCCTCTTCCCCTCCCCCAGCGTGGACGACGTGGCCTGGCAGCCCCTGCTGCGACCGCTCCACTGAGCTGCCAGAGCTGACGCCGCAGCGCGCGCCCACCCGCGGCCACCCCGCCTACCCTCGCCCCAGCACAGCCTCCCCCGCGCAGGCGCGGTGCAACTCCACCAGCCCCGCCCACCAAATGGGGCAACCACGCCCCCAGCCTCCCCCATGGCTCCGCCCACCAGGCGCCAGTAGCCCCGCCCCACCAGGTGCGTCCCGAGTTCAGGTCTTCTCCTGGCATCCCGCTGACCTTCTCTGTGCCTCTCCTTCTCCCTCTATATAGTGGACACAGGAATAGCCTCACCCAAGACCTGCCCTTGCACCTCCTTGCTGTGTGACCTCGGGCATGTTATTTCACCTCTCGGGACCTTAGCTTTCCCCTCTGTACAATGGATGCGGGTGGAGCGCCCTCCTCAAAACCTGGCCCCTCATTTCCCAGCTGTGTCAGCTTGCGCAAGCTCTTTAACTGCTCCGTGCCTCAGTTTACCCACTCATTGTGGGCTGTTGGGAGGACGAACTTTGAGGAAGCAGGTTGGACGCTCAGCATGCAACCGGCGCTCAATAGATGTTCGGGGTTGTTCGCTCAGTTCGTCCGGGAGGAAACAGGCCGTGGGCGAAGGGGGCTGAAGCTGAAGGAGAAGCCAATAGGTCGAGGGCCCAGGGCGGGCACTGAACCTCAGTTTCCTTATCTGCAAAATGGGCCCCTGAGGTTGTGGCGAGGCCAAAGGGGAATCACCCGTCTGGACTTGAAGACAGCGCATAGTGGGTGCTTTAGAAATGAGGGTTTCCCTCGGCAGCATCAGGAACCTACTCAGTCATCCCTGGTTGGTCCCCCCTTACCCTGGGAACATTCATCCTAAGCCACCGACGGCCCCGGCCAGACCTCCGGCGTTCCAGCAGAGGGCACTGCCCTGTCGGGGCCTGGAGGCTGGCATGTGCTGGCGCTTTTGAGGAGCGTTTTGAGCCTGGCTGGAGTGGGAGGCCCCGGGAGGGGCAGGCTGGGCAGCCCACGCCCAGGAGGTGTGTGTGTGGGCGGGGAGCTGCCCTGGTCCTCCAGTTAGCAGACTCCTCCCCACCTGGGCCTCTGAGGGCCTACCTGGGGCTGGGTGGGGGAGGAGCAGAATGCGACTTACCTGCCGTTTATGGGGCACTTGGCGGAGGGAGGGGCTGAGAAGCCAACTTGGAATCCTCGCCCCATAGCTGGGCAGTTTAGAACTCTCCTGAAACCGAGTGCTGGCTGGGGTGGGCCTGGCTCTCCTCAGTCTGCCCCCAAAATACACATCACTCCCAACTCACAGCCCAAACCTACAGCCTGGGCCGCTGGGCAGAGCTGGGGGAGCCGGAAGGTTCAGCTCTGCCCCACCCCCCTCCTCCCCAAAGCCTGGGTGGTGGGGCGGGGAGTCCTCTTTATTTTTTTTAAAAGATTTAAAAAAATTTTTTTTTCCTTTTTCTCCCCAAAGCCTCCCCAGAACATAGTTGTATATTCTTCAGTTGTGGGTCCTTCTAGTTGTGGCATGTGGGACACTGCCTCAGCATGGTTTAGATGAGCAGTGCCATGTCCGCGCCCAGGATTCGAACCAAGGAAACACTGGGCGGCCTACAGTGGAGCGCGCCAACTTAACCACTCGGCCACGGGGCCAGCCCCGCGGGGAGTCCTCTTTAAACAGCTGTAGGATGAATGAGCAATCCAGGCCCGTGGCATTCAGTTGCTAACTGTTCGTTATCAGTAGTGGCTTTGGAGCCTGTCTTAGTTTGGGACCCCCAGAAGCTGACCCCAGAAAGCCCCAGTGAGGGGTGGGGACCCAAGACCAGGAGGGAGGGAGCCCTGCAGGTGACACCTTGGGCAACAGGCGCTCAGTCCCACTGAGGACCTCCAGGAGACAGCGTGGAGCATACCTGGCAGAATGGTCCCACCCCAGGGAGGACCTGGCACTTCCAGCCAGCCCCACAGGTGGACAAAGTGGGCTGAGGCCAGAGCGATGGCTCTGGGAGCTGGACAGCTGCTAGGAGCACAGAGGAGCCCCTGCCAGTGGCTGCCCTTCACACTTCATCTTGGTGAATGCTCCCCGACCCTGGCTCTTGGCGTCAATGCCAACATGTAGCTGAAAGGACTGAGGCCCAGAGAGGGTGTGCAGCTGTCCCGGTCACACAGCCAGCACAGGGTGGGCCCAGGTTCCCCCCATGGTGTCTGTGGGACAGGCTGGCTCTCAGCAAAGTCTCAAGCACCTCCCCACTGCTGTGTCCTGCCCCCAGATGACGGGTGTCTGCCCAAGGCCCACGCCACCAACGAGAGATGGCCACTATGTGAGAGGCTGCGTGGCCCCCAGGCTGTGGGCTCCATGGAAATGTCTCCCCAGGAGGGAAGGCCACCACCTCCTCGGTCATCAACTTGATCCATGGCCAGTCTCTCCCTCAGCACGACTGATCCCTTCAGTCCAAAGACACCCCAAGTCTGCCCACTTCTCTCCTCCCTGCACCCCTGCCCGGTGCTGCCCAGGGTCCTCCCCAAGGCCCCCAGCCCTGCCTCCAACCCTCCTGCAACTCCCTACTTGGGCCGCAGGGGGCTTCTCCAAATCCTCCTGTGACCCCCCCCCCAGCCCAATAGGAAAAAGACCCCAACTCCTTGCCAAGACCTTGCCCTATCTTGGCCCTCCCGCTGCCCCCACCCCTATAGGAGCTCAGGCCCCTCTCGATCTGTCTGGTCCCACTGACGTGCACCTGGTTCCCTCTGCTGGACTTTGCACGTCCACTGCCCTCTTCCAGGAGCACCTTCTCCTATGTCTGCCCCTTTCACCCAGTTCCTCCATCCCTTAGCTCCAGCTACCCGCCAGGAGCCTTCCCCAGCTCCGCCAGCCGAGGTCAGGCCACTTAATAGAAGATCTCATAGAACCAGTTCTTTTCTTTCCAAATAGCTCTGTTCAGACTTAGACATTCATTTTTCTGACTATATCTTCTGCACTGGATTGTTGCTCCATGAGGACAGGTCCAGGTCTCTACTTGTCCCCAGTAGCATCGCAGGCTCAGCCCAGGGCTGGCACACAGTAGGCCTCAATGCATGCTGAATAACCCTCCCGGCCCCCGGGCCGGGACCTCCCTGTGTGTGCAGCCTTCTTGGCTGTCTCCCAGCAAACACTTACTGAATACCGACTGCATGCCCCATGATGTGGTCTGCAGGCCTGCAGGCTGGGAAGGGACCTGCCTGCTAGAATCTCAGCCCTGAAGTTCCCTGAGTGTCCCTCTCTCAGTGCCACATGTGCCTAAAGCATCCTGGGTCTCAGGCCATCCTCCTTGCCTGCTCCCGGGCCCCTGAACTGGTCACCAGGCAGAGCCCTGATGTCTCTCCCTCCTGATCCCAGGTCCACTCAGGACCCTGATCCTGCCAATCTGCCTCCTCAGTTCTGGCTACATGCCACCTGCTGTTCCCACAGCCTCTGTAGTTCCCACCCAGACCCCTCCTGGCCTCCTTCCCTGGTCCCTGGGCCAAGCTCACCCCAGAGGGCCAACCTGGCCGACCTCCCCTTCTCACACCCTTCGTGGCTCCCCAGCCCCCTCAGGGATGACAAAAGGGCTCTGTCCCGGCCCTGCCCGTCTCAAGGCCTGTCCCCTGTGCAGGGCCCCACCAAGGCTGGGAGGCCCGGGGGAGGCCAGACAGGAGGCTTGAGGTCCTTGTGCTCACTGCTCACCCACCTTGCCGAAGGCTGCCTGGCCGCAGAGGGAGCCCGACTTTGGAGATGAGAGGCAGCCTGCGTCTCAGTAGTCCCAGCCCTGGCCGCCAAGGCCTCCTGTTGGTGTCCTCAGGGTTGAGCGCATAACTTCCTTCAGTGCTGAGGCCGCCACAGCTCTGCCCTGACAAGCGCTGGCCTGAGACCCGTCCTCACTGCTCCTGGGCCCCGGACCTTGCCCACTGTGTTCCCCTGACCAGGCGCCCCGGCCTGGCGGCCAGGTACACGCAGCCCCCTCCCCCAGTCCTGGCCAGCCCGCTGAGTCAGCGACCCAGGGCGTCCCACTCCCGGTCACAGCAGGGACGAGGCCTCCCAGCACTCTGGCATTCGGGCTGCGTTCAGTTCCTCAGCTGTCTTAACCACTCTCTCCTGTGCGCCCACAAGGATAACTGACCAGTGTCCAGTGGCCTGAAAGCCAGGGTCACCCTGTCCCGCTCGGGAGCAGGCGGTGAGTGGCCTCAAAGGCTGAGCATGGTTTTGCCAGTGGGGAAGGAGAAAGGGCGTCCCCAGGAGGGACCCGCAGGGCAAAGGTGGGAAGGGGCTGGGGGGATTTCCAGGTGCGCCCTTGGCCCGTGTCACTGCCCTGGAGGGGACGGCAGGAGAGAGGGCCGAGCTGGGTCACACAGGGCCTGTAAGAACCACAACCGCTAGCAGCGTTTATTGAGCACCTACTGCACGCAGGCCGCCTGGCACTGAGTGCTGTTTTTATTGACCACTCCTCGGAAACTCAGTCCTGCAGCTGACGAGGGCAGGATGGAGGCCAGCAGGCCCCGCAGCCCGCAGCCTCCCTGTTTTTCAGCGGGTTAATTCTGGCGTACAGCAGGGAAGCGCGTCTGTCTGTCCTCCGGCTGGCAGGTGGACACAGGATGGAGAGGCGCCCCTGCTACCTACCATGCCAGTCCCCACCAAGGGCTTATGTTGGGTTAAAAAAAGCTCTGTCCAGACAGTGTAAATGCTGCCCAGGGACCAGGAAGACCAACCGAGGGGTCCCCAGAGCTGCGGCTTTGTGTTTGGGGACAACTGCAGGTGTGGTTCAAGCCACGAGCGAGGGTGACCCTTCTCCCTCCGGCCATTTCCCCCTGCCAAGCCCTGCTGCCTGGCCACTCAAGGCCCAGAGGCCCCTTCCTGGGGCTGGGGCGCCCCAGTGGTCATCGCCGAGGATCCTCCCTTGCCGCTCCCTCCACCTGGGGAAGCTCCTGTCCACCTGCCGCGCTCTACATGATTAAACACGCACGGTTCATTTGCCCTCCAGCTTTTCAGACAGAAATTGAGGAAAATACAGACAAGTGGAGAGAGGTGAGGACTGTGTGCCGCCCTCAGGGACTCCCACCTTTGCCAGAATGCCTTTTTCTGGTGGATTTTGCATTTTCGTGCTTGGCTGGGACCCCTCGGTTACGGATTGTGTCTGGACTTTTTGTTGGACATGATAGCAATAATTGGGTTGTGACTATTGTTTCGTAAACGTTTATTTATTCAACAAGTATTTACTGAGGACCTACTGTGTGCCCAGCTGGGCTAGTGAATAAGTGAATGAATGAATGAATGAATGAGTGAAATGATGCCAGGGAGTGATCAGCACTATGAAGACAAATTAGAGGACAAATGGAGAATGCTGGAGGGGTATGGGGGTTTGACTGTGGGGATGAGTGGAGGCTTCCTGGAGGAGGTGACATTTGAGCAGAGTTTTGGGAACTTTCTGGAAGCCAGAGACCCCAGGTTGGGGTCTCTGATTTTTTTTTATTGAGGTAAAATTCATATAACATAAAATTGACCATTTTAAAGTGTACAATTTTGTGGCATTCAGCACATTCATGATGTCGTACATCCCCCACCTCTGTTTGGTTCCAGAACATTTTCACCACCCCCAAGGAAACCCCATACCTGTTAAGCAGTCACTCCCCATCCCTGCCTTGGGGGGCCTCTAATTTTAATTCACATCTTGCAAAGCAAATGTCTTTAATATTTATTTGCAGATGTCCGACATTCAGAGAAATGGACACATTCACGCATGGCTGCTAGGAGCAGGGTGAGATATGGGCATCCCAAATGGAAGTATGGAAGGTGACGTGGCCCCAAATTTCCATCAAAAGCCTTGAAAATGTGTGATTCCACTTTGAAGGCTCTCCCCAAAAAGTGTTCCTCAAGGAAGCAACCTAGATGCCCAACCATAAGGGATCAGTTTAATAAATCAAGGAAGAGCCCCCCAGAAGGACGATTATGAAGCCTTTCAGCACAAGAGGGGAGACTGGTATTGCTGGGTGTGGGAAGTGGGCCTCCACTGACAAATCATGTGTACAGTGTGATTCCACTTTGGCTAAGAAAAGAAAAGAGAAATAAAAAATCTAGAATGAAATAGACCATCATGCTAGGATCAGTGATTTCTGAGTGTTGATTTTATTTTTAAAATTTCATGCACTCAACAGAGCTTGATGGAGGACCCGGCGTGGGCCAGCTGGCCAAGGGCAGGGCCGCTGTCTGAAGGTCACCGGTTTCCTTTGCCAATGTCTTTTATTTATTTATTTATTTTTCTCCTTCTTCTCCCAAATCCCCCCAGTACATGGTTGTATATTTTAGTTGTGGGTCCTTCCAGTTGTGGCATGGGGGACGCTGCCCCAGCGTGGCCTGATGAGCAGTGCCATGTCCACGCCCAAGATCTGAACCAGTGAAACCCTGGGCCACTGAAGCGGAGCGCGTGGACTTAACCAGTCGGCCACGGGG
The DNA here is from genome assembly GCF_021613505.1 of Equus quagga. Taxonomy (NCBI): domain Eukaryota; kingdom Metazoa; phylum Chordata; class Mammalia; order Perissodactyla; family Equidae; genus Equus; species Equus quagga. Next base: position 67,217,396 of record NC_060275.1, on the reverse strand, counting down.
TAGCCCCTGCCAATGTCTTTTAAGTTACCAGTGAGCACAAGACACTTCATAAGTGAGTAATAAAAATGTGTTCAGGGAATTAAATGCTATGACAAGGGGCCTATTTAGATTCTTTATGTTATGCTTGTCTGTTTTCTGAAACTGTTTTTGCACTGAGCACATACTACTTTGGCAATCAGGAGAGAAAACATGTAAAGCTGATTCTATTAGAAACCGTATGCGTGTGTCCCAGGCCCTCCCCACCTCCCATCATGGCAGTCCCTCTTCCCAGCCGCCCCTTCTGCCCTCCAGCCGGCTCCTCCTGGCCTCGCACGGAGTGGAGTTGATACAGCCCAGCTCCTGGGGTCTGGCGCTGAGCTGGGCTTCTGCAAAACATGCAGCTGAGATGAAGAGATTTCCAGATGGGGAACTGAGGCTCAGAGAGGTAAAGTAACCTGCCCAATGTCACACAGCACATAAGTGACAGTGAAAGATGTCTGCCCCTGGAGCTCCTTCTGCTCCCTTGAGTGGATGCAGGCCGAGCCTGGATCCCTTCCTTCCCTGTGGCCATGTTTTGGGCTCCTATGACTGTGTCTTCCTTACTGGTGGGGGGACTGCACCCTACACAGATGCCTGTGTGACTCCTCAACAGGCCGTGAGCAGAAATTGGTGGGCTTCTCCTCAGTCCCACCTCACACTGGTGCTGCTGGGCCCCCAGGAAGCATCATCCCATGACCCTCAAAGAGCCCACAGTCTGGGGGGGCCGAGACAGATAGGTTCGCTCTCAGCTCCATGGAGTCAGGCCTGGGCCAGGCGCTCTGTCTGGAGGGCTGCATGGGGGAGGGGACAGAGAGTTGGGGCTTGTAGAATGAGTAGAAGTGTGTTAGGTTGAGAAGTGGGGCAAGAGCTGGGTGGACCGCATGGTTGGAGCTGCGGGGGTGGATGATGGATGATGCTGCGCCTGTGGGAGGGAGGCGGATGGTGGTGGATAAGTGGGTGGGGATAGACTGGTAGTGGATGGGTGGGCGGGTGTGTGGACGGTTAGATGGACGAATGGATAGATGGGCAGATGGGTGAGCGGGTGAACGATCCAGGGGTAAAAAGACAGAGCTTGGTCTTGGGCCTCAACAATCTCTAAGGTGTCCCTCTCAGCCTACTCCCCAGAGCCCAGTGGAGAATGTCAGGGTGGTGGCGGGCCACAGGACCCTGGGCATCGCAGCCCCTTCTCCAGCCTGGTCGCTACAGGTGGCTCTTCAAGGGCTGGCTCCTCCTCCCACGTGACTCCAGGCATCTGCTCACCGCCATGGAGGCCAGTGCTACAACGGCCAGGCGGTGGAGGGCACCGGCAGGTGTGACTTGCAGGTCTCCCTGGCCAGCTGCACCCTGTCTGTCTTGGGCATGGGCACCACTGCGGTTTCCCAGCTGGGCTCCGAGAGGTCCCCCTGAGAGAGGGCCCAGCCCGCAGGGCAGTCCCAGGAGCGGCTGCTCTCCAAGGTCTACACATCTGTGTTTGCCTTCCTGTTCCTCAGTCCCTGACCCGGAGCCTGGTGCAGGGACCAGGAGTTGCGCGCCCCAGGCCCTGGAGAAGGCCCTGCCCCCCACAGCTGACTCAGGACCAGTCACCCCTTGGCAGGCCCTGTGGGGGCCCCTCAGCCCCTCCTCCCTCCTGCCCTTGCTCATCGCCTCCCTGGAAGGTGCCCCCAGACCAGCGGGGACACCCCAAGGACTCAGCCCAGCCACCAGACATATCCTGCTGGGCCCAAGGACAAATGCCAAGCCTCAGGGACCCCATGATGTGACGGGGAGCCTGAGATGTGGTGGGACTGACACCCCTTCCCCAGACTCAGCTCCCTCGTCCCTGTTCGCTTTGGGATTAGTTATAACAGAGAATTAAGGGGTCTCGAGAAGCAGGAACCACAGTTCCCAGAATTCTGCAATCCCAACCTTTGGTGTTCCCAAGATGTGACAAGGAGGCTGAGTCCCAGCTGCCCCCCTACACTCAACACACTTGCCACTGTTCCGGGAGGTGGGAGGGTCTCCATGGGTCCCTCTGTTCTTGGGCACCCTTTCCTCTCTCAGACTCAGTTTCCCCAGCTGTAAAAGGGGGCAGCAGAAGCTCCACCAGGGGCCAGCTTCTGAGTTCAGTGCTCTGATGTCACTGACTTACAGTTCTGAATAATTCTTTGACAAGGCATCCTGCATTTTCCTTTTGCACCGGGCCCTGCAAGTCATGTGGGCTATGCTGCCCTGCTCCGTCCAGCGAGAAGCGTTTCTCTGGTGCCATGCTGTCATTCCCCTCTCAGGAGGAATCTTCAGGCCCCGGAGGCCTGGCTGCTGCTCTCTGGCCCCCCAGCTAGAATAAGACAGGGCAGGACTCTAACCGAGGCCCCTGATTGCAGCCTGTGCAGAGTGTCTCCCCTGTGTGTGCGGGCGGTGCCCAATGTGCAACCCACTCTCTGTCCATCAGTGGCTCTCCTCCTCCAGCCCGCGGCACAGCAGCCTCCTCTGTGACCTCCCTTGGGGCTGCAGGATCCTCGCTCAGGGAAACAGATGTTTCCCTGGGGTGGGAGGCGTGAGATTTCAGCGATAAGGCCGGGGCCAGCATCCAGGACCTGTGAGAGAGACGGAGCCAGGCAAGGCACAAGGGAGCTACAGAGAGGGGCCTCCTCCCTGGGAGGGGTCCGAGGTCAGAGCCTGCGGCCCTCTGCAAAGATGTAACAGTAGTGCTAAAAACAACATCATCTGCTTATCAAGCACAGCCCAGGATGCCCTCTGCACGGCGACGACCGAGGAGGAAAGCGTCAGAATCACCCCAGTCCATTCGCGTGCGGCGCCCTGGTCAATCTTATCTAAAAGTGTAAAAGCAGATCATGTTCCTCTCCTGCTCAAAAGCCTCCCATGGCTCTCCAGTGCTCTAAGTATAAAGTCCACACTCTTCTCTGGGGCCCATAAGGCTCCTTGTGACCCATCCTGGGAAGCTCCCTGCCCACATGGCCCCACACTCTCCCCGCCAACTCACCCTGCTCTGGCCACACGGGCTTCCTCAGTGCTGCTGCAAGGACTGAGCATATTCCCACAGGGCCTTTGCACATGCGGTTCCCCCAAATCACCAGCTCTTCAGAGCAGCCTTTGCCGACCACTCTTCTTTGCCTGTTGCTTTGCCTAGTTTTCCTTCCTTCAAAAAATGCTGTCAGAAGTCATCCTACTTGGTCCTGTTTGTCATCCATCTTGTCCCCCAGATAGCTAGAGTGCGCTGAGGCAGGGCCTCCCACAGGGCTGGCGCCTAGTAGGTGCTCAGTAAACACAAGTTAGCGATGAGGAACCTCCATCTTATGCAGGAGGAAACAGGGGCGCAGGGAGGCCCCCAGTGTGTCCATGGAGACGGGCTGTGGGACCTCTGGGTCTGAGCCCCGGCTGCACAGGTCGACCTGCAGCCAGGTGAATGCCCCCTCCCGCTCCTATGGGCGGCTGAGCCTCTGCAGGCTGCAGGGTGCCAGGCCTGTCCTCTCGGGCCCAGGTTTGAGGTCCAGTTTTTCCTCCCAGCCAGTTTTTAATTTGAGAAAGTGGCTTAAGCCCCCTGAGCCTCAGTTTCATCTTCTATAAAAATGAGGTTAGAGGTTGGGCCAAGGAGGCAGACCGTCAGGCTTGGGCTGCCACGGCAGGTGTCCTCCTCCCCCAGTGTCCTCTTTGTGCCCTCCCACACCGGGTGACAGTGGGGCCCCTGAGAGGCCTTGCCTGAGCCGGGACTCCAAGGAGACCCCCGTCTGGGGTGGGGGCAAAGCCGGATGCAGATGCCACCTCATCCTGTGGGGTCAGGGTCGAGAGAGTGGAGCGAGTCTGGGAAGGCTTCAGGGAAGAGGGAGCGTCGAAGCTCACATTCCAGGCTGTAGGCAGAGGCTGGTGCAAAGGCTCAGAGCGGGGTCCAGCAGCTGGGCCACGTCAATGAGGAGCTGGGTTTTCTTCTAAAGCCCACAGGAGAGCCGCGGGAGGCACCGGAGCAGGAAAGGGGACAATGCCAGTTGAAGGGACCCCTGGGGGGCGCTGGTCCGGGGCAGCCTGGAGAGGCAAATCCTGCCTCCAGCCTGCGCCTGGGGACCAGGAATGGCCTCCCTTAGCAGACCGAGGGAGGAGACTGCAGCATCTGAGTCACCCCGTTCCTGCAAGAACATTCGGCACCCAGCGGCCCCGCGTGGGCTGTCACCAAGCAGGAACACGGCCCCCGGAGCCCCTCCGTGCCGCCTTCCCTGAGGCCTCCCGCTCTCTGTTCCCACAGCTGTTCCTTCGAGGCCCCAGAAGGAGAGTAGGAGGAGAGGGCAGGCGAAGGGGAGGCCATGAAGAATGCTGGGCCAGAATTTGGGAGTTTGGGGGGAGGGGAGTTTCCCTGGCTGAGGGTCCAGTGTGTCCTGGGGCTGTCCAAGCCTCAGGCCTCTACCCGAGATGGGGAAACAGAGTTCAGAGAAAGGGAGGCTCTGTCCGCTTTCTGCACATGCACAGACATCTAGTTCTCTCCCAAGAGCTGACACCTGGCCTGGAGCCTGCAGTATAAAGCTAATCACTTCCCTCCCTCTCTGGCTCCAAACTCTCCCATAGCTCCCCAGTACCCAGAGAGGAGAATCCTGACTCAGAGGGAAACCCATGAACCTCACCACTGCCTGTGAGGTCCCACCTGGCTTCTGGGATTCCCTTAGCCCTCAGTGTCCCCTAATCTCTTCCCACTCACTCTGCTCTGGCTATCTTGGCCTCCCTGCTGTTCTGCCAACACACCCAGCCCATCCTCACCTCAGGGCCTTTGTACATGCTATGCCCTCTGCCCAGAGCACTCTTTCTAAGTTATTATCCTCATTTGATTCCTCAGAAAAGGTGCAAAAAGAGAAGGTCACATGCCCAGGAACACCCATCAAGTTGGTGGGAGTGAGGATTTGCACGCCCATCCTCTCCCACCAATGGTGCCACACTTAAAACAGGCCTCCAGACCAGTCCCCTGTGGAGCTGGATGATTCCCAGCCCTTCCAGATCTTGCTGCCTCCAGATGGATGCCAAAGACCCTCAGGCCTCGGGTCCAAAGCCCCCTGCTCAGGGAGCTCCTGGGCCAACACGACTGACCCCCAAGTCTCCCAGTGTCTCTCCTGATGTGACCGCGATTCCGCTGCCCCACTTTCTGCCCTTCACACAGGCGGGTGGCGGAGCCCTCAAGGACGACAGAGCCAAAAATAATTGGGCCGACCTACCTCCCCAAAGTGGGGCAGCCCCGCCCAGCCACCTGGCACCGTGGAGGTAATTAGTGCATGTGGCGAATTAGGGTAATGAGGTCTGTGGGAACCGAACCGCAGATCCAGGTCTGGAGTTTGGAGGGGGCTTGAGGTCGGCCTCCCCCACCCCCAACCCGCCCTGGTCCTGGAACTCAAGTCCATAACCCAGAGCCGGATCCCACCCCCAGCCCCTTCATGCCTGGGCCTGAGAGGCCTGGCTCTGTCACTTCCTGGGGGCTGTTTGTTTAATGAATTAAACTTGGCCTTGGGGGGAAGTTGAGTTGGATCTAAATTTAAGGCGGGGTCACTTTCAAATAATGAAGAATCACCAGTTTTGAGTCATCTAACTCTCCTCTGCCATGAGCCCCATGTGTCCGTCCAATGCGGGGAGATGCCAAGCCCAAGGGAAGCCTCAGGCTTTCTCAGTGCCTGCACACTTCCAGGTGCACTCCTGCTGGGAGAATCAGAGCTGAACACAGACACCCCCAGGCTCTTGGGGTCAAGGTTAGACCAGAAGGAAGGAAGAGTCCAGAGGGAGAGGAGGGGGGAGCTTCTTGGAGAAGAAGGCATTGGAGGTGGGGCTTTTAGGGATGAATAGGAGTTTTCCAGGAGGACAAGGTCTGGTGGCTGGTCCAACTGGCCATGGCTAGTGGAATGGGGAGAAAGAGGAAGATGGCTGGAGGGGCACATAAGGGGACCATAACTAAAGATTTAGAAGATATCATACCAGGTTGGACCCATTTCTGTCCTCAAGAGTTCATGCCTGGTTGGGACCCGTCAACTCCTGAAAGAGAAAATATTAAGAATTCGGCTCATGGAGCCGGCCCTGTGGCCGAGCAGTTAAGTTCGCATGCTCTGCTTTGGCAGCCCATGGTTTCTCTGGTTCGAATCCTGGGCACGGACATGGCACCGCTCATCAAGTCCTGCTGAGGCGGCATCCCACATGCCACAACTAGAAGGACCCACAACTAAAAATACACAACTATGTACCAGGGGGCTTTGGGAGAAAAAGGAAAAATAAAATCTTTAAAAAAAAAAAAAAGGAATTTGGTCCAGGATCAATACCACATGCCCAGACAGCCAAGAATACATATGTTTATAGTAGCAAGTATTTATTAAACTCCTAGAGTCATGCTCTCTTCACGCAAGGACTCACTGGATCCTGACAGGAAACCTCAGAAGTGGGCACCATTCTTATGCACATTTTACAGATGGGAAAACTAAGGCACAGAGAGGGAAAGTGGCTTCTTTAGGCTCACACTGCTGGTAAGAGGCAGGTCTGGGATTCACTCCCTGGCTTATGTGACTTAAGAACACCAAGGACCAAGGCTGAGCCTCGGGAGCCCCTCCTTCTGGAAGCGTTTACAGAGTTCCTGCTGCAGGTCAGACCTGCTCTGGGTGCTGAGCCACAGAAGAGGTGGAGAGTAACCAAATCAGGCCATAACAAATCCAAGTGGCTGCTGTGACCTGTGCCATGTCGTCGGGCATGTAGCTTTGGGAAGAGTGACAGACTTACCCTGATCTGGTGGGATAGGAACTCCCCAGAGAGGACAGAGGATTTAGTTTTAGTCCAAAGGTTGGGTCAGATTTAACTGGGCAGAGGCCAGTGCTTGACCCGTAAGAGCCACTCCACAAATGCAGCTTCCCTACAGCTGGACAAGCTGTCCTAGTCCCTGTTTGGCTCCTCCTGTGACACAGAGCTCTTTCCCTCATGTTCTTCCGCAACCCCAAGGGAATGCTGTTGCTTCTAGCCAGCCACCCTGCAAGGATACGCCCAGGCAGCAGGGGGCTCAGGCAGCCCCATACCCATCTATACCCAGGGGACAGTGAGGAGCTGCCACTGTTGCTTGGATCCTCCTTGCCTCCTCCCCCACAACCCCCAGCCCTGTGAGCATCAGCCCATTCTCCAGGCAAGAAAACTGAGGTCCATACTGATAAAGCCATTCTTTCGGTCTAGACTTGACTAAGACAACTTCAGGTTGGGGCTGCTCAAGGCCAACCCCATCCCAGCCTCTCCTGGAGGTCTGAGAGGGGGGCTCGTTCCCCCTCATGCTGTTGCCTTCTGCCCACACAAGCAGGAAGGCAACTGCCCTTCCCCCAGCTGCCCCCATAGAATAGCCATGTGGCCCCAGCTCTGCAGCCTGCCAGCACTCAGTACACCCTGAGTGGCTTCCAGAAGCCTTAACCCTGCCAGGACCTTTCCAGTTACTTCTTTTTAAATCATTTTTTTGGTAATAAGGAAAAGTCACTCTCTACACAGAACAGACGGTATTTTCTTTGTTCCCCACAGTGTTCAAGCGTTTCGTGGCTTTGGGCCTGAGAGCGCAGCCAAATCCCTTGCCTGTGCAGATGCCTTGTGAAGTTAGAAGCAGCTGGGGAAACTGAGTCGGTGCCTCAGTTTCCTTCTTGTGCTAGGCGAGGCTGGGGCTCTAGGAGCACCCAGAGGTAATAACCAGGTAACACGGATAGGGATCTCACAGAAAGGGATGGGGCTGTGAGGCAGGTGAGGGGGAGATCCCTTCTAAGCCCAGGACAGCCAGAGAAGCTTCCAGGAGAGGCGGCAGTGGAGCTGAGCCCGGAAGGACTAGGAAGAATGTACAGCTGTGGGAGGGGCATTCCAGGTGGAGGGAACAGCTTGGGCAAAGGCCTGGAGGGAGCAAAGTTCAGATCTTGGCCTGGAACAAGTCCCCAGGAATGTCAGGACCTGGAGTTCCCTCAAGGTCATCTGAAGGCAGCTAGCAGCTCAGACGTGTGATTCCCGTCAGGGGAAATGGAAATAAAAGAACAGGGAGAGGGGATGTGAGCAGAGGACATGAAGAGCAAAACCCTCCGAAGTTGTTGGAAAGCTCAAAACCGAGGCTCGGAGCTTGTGGGAACTGCAGGCCATGGTTCATGAGGAGCCCCGGGCTCTGCCCACTGCCCTGACGACCTGGCTCTCTGTGGCTCTGGAGGAATCTCCAGAGAGAGGGCAGCTGCAGGACCGACAAGTGGGCCCCCAGGAGGGCTGGGGCCTGGGGAGCCCGTGCCTGGCTCAGGTTCAGAAAGAGCCCCTCCTGGCAAATGTGTGAGGGGTGGGCTCCTCTAGCTAGAGGTGGCAGACCCAGGGGACTCACCCATTGGGTGGCAACTGGACCCTCACACTCCCTCCCTCCTGGATTCCGGGACCCTGTGATACAGCGACAGTCATCGTAATCTAACCATCACTGCCGTTGCTGCGGTGGTCTCAGGGGGAGACAGAAGCCCCAGGCTGGAGATCAGGGCGGTTGGGCAGGCAGGAAGCATTCTGAGCCAGCGCCCGGGATCAAGCCCCATTAAACGCCCATTAGTAATTCACCTCTCTCAGCCTCCTGCAGCCCCCTCTCTGCCCAGCCGTCTTCCATTTCCTGGCGACACGCACTGAGCACCTACTGTGTGCAGGCCCTGCACCCACCAAAGTGACAGATGTGCTCCTGCCCGTGGACCTCCCTCAGGTGGAGAGGAACCTGACTCTCATTAAGGGCAGAAGGCAGCAGTGATCTGGAGGGTTAGGGCCACCCTTGACGAGAGAATGAGGCCACATTCCCCACTGTCCACCTCTGTCTCTGTCTGTCGTCTCCTGTGTCTCTCCCCGTCTCTCTGTCTCGGGGTCTGGGCCTCTTCCCTGTCCTTAACCCCCTCCCCACTCGGCTCTCCCCTCCCCCCCCGCCGCGAAGGCCGGCAGGGGGCGCTGCGGGGCGGCCTCGGGGCCCGGGGAGGCGGGGCGGGCGGCGGCCGCGTCGGGACCGGCCGCGATGGGACCGGAGGCGGCGCGGGCGGCGGCGGCGGCGCAGACAAAGGCGCGGGCGGTGCGGAGGGCGGCGCGGAGGGCGCGGGCCCCGGAGCCAGCGAGCGAGCGGGGCGCCGGGCTGCGGGGAGTCGGCGCCGGGGGCCCACCCGACTCGCGCCCGGACACTCGCGGGGCGCCGAGCTGGCAGGGTGAGCCGGGCCAGCCGAGCCTGCGCGGGGGCGCGGGGACCCTGAGGTTCTCGGGCCGGGGGGAGGGCGGGGGGGTCCCTGAAGTTCCGGACACAGAGGCTGGGGGCGGCTCGGCGAGCCCCGAAGTTCAGAGCTTCAGGGGGCGCGGGGGCCCCGAAGTTCCGGAGTCGGGGTCGGGGAGGGGACCGTGCGAGGGGTTCCCAAAGTTCCGGGCCCGGCGTTGGAGGAAGCTGCGAAGGTGTCTCCGAAGTTCTGAATCTGGGAGGCGGGGGCGGCACGAGGGCACCCCGAAATTCCCGACTTGGAGATGGAAGGGTGGCAGGGGGTCCCCGAAGTTTAGGAGTCGGGGACGGCGCGGAGGATCCTCGAAGTTCTGGACCTGGGGTTGGAGGAGACAGATAATGTGTCCCCGAAGTTCTGGACCTGGAGTCGGGGTGCGTCGCGGGGATCTTGGAAGTTCCAGGGTCGGGGGCTGCACTTCCTGAAGTTGGGGTACGCGCAGGGCGCCCCTCTCCTGACGCCGGTGGGGACTCAATCCTGACTGAATGTCAGGCCCCCGGGACTGGGGCGCATGGGGTGGGGCTTCGCCCCCGCACGCGATTGGGGACCCCCGGCACCGGGCGGGGTCGGGCCCTCCGGGAGCCCCGCCGCACCCGAAGCGCATGACTAGCTGGTGAGTAACTTTCCCCAAACGCCGCAAGTCGCGGCAGGAGCGTCCGTGCCGCCGGAAAGGCCTGAGTTCCTGGGACCCAGGACCCACCCCCAACCCCGCCGAAGCTGCCGCCCCACCCCCGCCCAGGGGCTCGGGTTTCAGACCCTGTGACCGGGACAGCAGCTGCCCAGGACAGGGCTGGGCCGGGGCCTCCCTTCCCCCGCTTTGCCTCCCCCTCCCCGAGGTCCCTCCTGGACCTAGGGTCCCACCCAGCCCCCATGGTGTCGAGACTGAGTGGTGACGGGCGTCTAGAGTGGGCACCAGGGTGGACCTATGTGGCTACATCTTGTCTTTTGAACTAGTCTGGAGGCGTCCTGGGCATTTGGACTTTGTCTCCAAGGTGTGCCTCTGCCCCAGATTGGAGGCTGAGGGGTCTCTCCGTGGGTCCACTGGGGGACTGGTTTCCCACTTGGTGCCTGGCCAGGCCCCACTTTTTGACGGAGGCGCTGGTTTGGGGAGTGATGGGTGAATGCGGCAGAAAGTAGGAGCTGGCCTTGGCCTCCTCTGCCCAGCTCCGAGACTGAGGGGGCTTCTCTGGGGTCCAGTGACCAGGATGAGGAGAGGTTTGCCTGGGGTGTCAGGGGCCCCCTGGCTCCTGCCCAGGGTGTGGGGCTGCCTCCAGATGGAGAGACACGGGGTCTTTACGTTCTGAGTGAGCGACTAACTCCTTCACCCTTTTCATTGAAGTTCTATGAATGGTGCTCCTGGTGGTGGGTCTTGAGGTCGGACTTGCATGGCCTCCCTCAGCCTGGCCTGTGGGGGACACTCACAGGCCCCCTCTCCCTCCAGAGGCGAAACCAGGAGCTTCTGCCATCCCTCTGGCTGCCCCTTGGAACCCAGCTCAACCTGACCAATGTCCACAGCCAGGTGAGCCCCCGCCTCTACCTGCTGGGCCCTGAGCCCCCTAGGTGGCGCCCGGCCCCACTGAGCACCCTCTCCCTGTGCAGGGAGCAGCCCATCTTCAGCACACGGGCGCATGTGTTCCAGATCGACCCGGCCACCAAGCGGAACTGGATCCCGGCGGGCAAGCACGCGCTCACCGTCTCCTACTTCTATGATGCCACCCGCAATGTCTACCGAATCATCAGCATCGGGGGTGCCAAGGTCCCGGCAGGGCCTGGGTGGGGCGGCAGGTGCCAGGGGTCCCGTGACAGGCTTGGGTATGGTCGCTACCTTGCTGTGTGCCAGGGGGAGCCCTGACCCTTTCTGGGCCTTATCTCTTCCTCCTGAAATAGTTCAGAGCGAGGACCTCCAAGGTGCTGATGCAAAGTGATACCCCAGGGGGGTTCATGTTCATTATTACCAGTCCCATCGACCTTGAACTTTGCTCCCCCCTCCCCAGGCCATCATCAACAGCACTGTCACCCCCAACATGACCTTTACCAAAACCTCCCAGAAGTTTGGGCAGTGGGCAGACAGTCGTGCCAACACTGTCTACGGCCTGGGTTTTGCTTCTGAGCAGCATCTGACCCAGGTGGGTCTCGGGGGTGTGTGGTGGGAGGGACAGGGCTGTGCCTGGGTCTTCTCCTGAATGCACTGGGGACTCTAGGAAGGGGCTGGGCCTCCATCTTCCCACCTGCAGAATGGGCATAGAGAATCAGACAAGCCAGAAGCCCCTTCCCCGCTCCCTGGTTCACGTCTCAGCTCTGCTGGCCACCTGCTCCATCTCAGGACACACCCTGCCCTCTCTGGGTGCCTGGGCTGGGCTGGGCGCTTCCCCACACACCCTGGCACTCCCTCCGCCATCGCCCCACCCTGTGTCCTCTCTAGACTTCGCTATGTCTCACCCACTGTCTCCCTGTGTGGCTGGCGCTCTGAGTCCTGCTGAGGTCATGATGATTTTCTTCTTTTCTCCTAGAAACTTTAGTTTTCTTTTCCCATTGGGGTCTTGAGTTGATTTCTGTGAGTGGTATAAGATAGGAATGCTTTTTCCCTTGTGGGTATTCGTTGCTCTTGGGCCATTTTTTGAAAAGGCCATTTCCCCCCAGTTTGCACAAAAAAGTGGTTGGATGTCTGTGAATATTTTCTTTAAAAAATTATTTTCCAACGAAGGAAATTTACTTTAAAATGAAAAAAACTGTCTCCTGCCCTACCTGGAACTGGAGTGGGTGGTAGACATAAACATCAGTGTGACAGAAATGAGGATCGGGTGTCACTTTCTCACTGGCTGTGGTGCCGCTCGGGCTCCGAGCCCACACCCTGCCTTCCCTCCATCCCAGAGGGGTGTTCACAGCATGCAGGCCTTCCAGACGGAGCAGCGCCCAGCTGGGGCCCTCCTTGCTGGAATAGCCTGACTGAGAGGAAAAGGGATCTCTTTCTCAAGGTGGCTCGATGTCATGCACCTCTGTGGACATCCCATCCTGACACTGATACCACTCTGCTCATTGGGGCGTCATTTTCCAAAGCTTCTTCCCATTTTTCCGGTTCATGAGAGGAGAAGATGCGCACAGTTCCTAAAGTTGCTTCCAAAGTGACAGTGCGGGATGGGGGTGTCCTGGGGGGGCCCTCGGGAAGGAGGCTGGGGGTTTGCTGACTGTCTGTTCCTGCCCCCCCTTCCTCAGTTTGCTGAGAAGTTCCAGGAAGTGAAGGAAGCAGCGAGGTTGGCCCGGGAGAAATCTCAGGATGGGGGGGAGCTCACCAGTCCGGCCCTGGGGCTCCCAGCCCACCAGGTCAGCACTCCCTGTCCCGTGGCGCCAGGCACTCAGCTGATATTGGGGGGTCCAGATGCTGTGCCAGTGCCCAGGACCAAATGCTCACAAATGACAATGTAAAACTAGACCCATGGCAGGGACTATGGAGGAGGGCGGGGGGGCTGTGGGAGCGTGTCATAGACGGTCTGGTGCGGCCTTGTGTCAGGGAAGGCCAGAAGACCAGCCTAGATGGTGGAATAGAGACCTGGAAGTTGAAATGGCTGAGTAGAGGGCTGAGTGAAGAACTGGCCCTGGGCGTTCTCTTCCATTCATGTATTCAGCATAATTGATTGACCACCGTCTGTGTGCCAGGCCCAGGGCTGGGCACAGGGCTTACAGAGATGAAAAAGTAGGCTGGCCCCTGCCCTCAGGGCTCCTGGTCTAGGCAGTGAGGTGGGTTCATAAAGAATTCAGCTGGTGGAAAGGGCTTCCCATCAGTATCTTAAGTGGATATTGACATGCGGCCCCAGGAAAGGGCACTGATGTTGGGGGATAGCAGGGGGGTGTCAGATTGCTCCCCCTTTGCAGATTTCAACTATCACAGTGGGTTCAGACCAAACTACATCAGGTTGGCTCCTGGGGGGTGGTGAGAGGAGAAGCAGACAAGGGGGGCAGAGCCTGAAACTCCGGCCCAGGGGCCATGGGGAGCCATGGAGGGTGGATGAGGAGGTGAGGGGCACACTCGGATCCCAGTGCCTTGGAGGACCTCCCTGTCCTCAGTCAGGACCCCGCTAACATCAGCCCTGACCCCCAACCGTGACCTAACTGGTTCTTGACTGAAGCCACTCCCACCGTGACCCCACTTCTGCCCACACCCTTAGGTGCCCCCTAGCCCCCTCGTCAGTGCCAACGGCCCCGGGGACGAGAAACTGTTCCGCAGCCAGAGCGCGGACGTCCCCGGCCCGGCAGAGCGAGAGCGGCTCAAGAAGATGCTGTCCGAGGGGTGAGGGGGGTAGGGCGGGGCAGGACGGAGGGCGGGGGAGGGGCTGCTGAGGAGCCGCCGGGGTGGCACGGGCGGCGGATCTGCCTGGGGACCCGAGCCCCGGGAAGGGGAGGAGGCTGACCCCGTGGCTGACCACGTCCCCAAGGGCCGGCCCCACCGCGCCTTCCGACTGTCACCCTGAGCTGGGACCGTGCGTCTGCTGGGACCCCGCCCCGGCAGCACCCCGCGTCCCCGGGGCCGCCCACCCCTGGCCCCGCGCTCTCCCGACCCCGCCCCCCGCCGACCGTCGCGTCCCCGCAGCTCGGTGGGCGAGGTGCAGTGGGAGGCCGAGTTCTTCGCGCTGCAGGACAGCAACAACAAGTTGGCGGGCGCCCTGCGAGAGGCCAACGCGGCCGCCGCCCAGTGGAGGCAGCAGCTGGAGGCCCAGCGTGCAGAGGCCGAGCGGCTGCGGCAGCGGGTGAGGAGACCCGGCCTTCGCTGAGCCCCAGGTGGCCCTGGCCACAACGTGCCGGCACGTCCTCTGTGTCCTGAGTTCACCGACTGGCTGTGTGATCTCAGCCGGTCACTTTCCTGAGCCTCAGTTTCTTGCTCTGTGACATGGGTCTGAAATAATGCCAGCCTCAGAGGGTTGTCAGACCCTGAAGTCCTACCTGCCAGCGGTGGGGTGGTGGTCCCAACTGGAGGGGGTGAGTGAACAGGAGGCTGATTGCCCAGGAGTCAGGAGAGTGCAGGCTGGGGTGTCAGGTGCTGACCTTACTGTCTACACAGGTGGCTGAGCTGGAGGCCCAGGCAGCCACCGAGCCACCCTCAGGCAGCGAGAAGGAGGGGCCAGGCCAATCATTGGAGCAGCTGGAGGCCCTGGTGCAAACCAAGGACCAGGTGAGCACTGAGTGTGTGAGCGTGTCTGTAAGGGAGCTGGGACCCCCGGAACAGACCTTGGGAACTCTTCTCTTCCAGGAGATTCAGACACTGAAGAGCCAGACCAGTGGGCCCCGTGAGGCCCCGGACGCCACCGAGCGCGAGGAGACACAGCAGAAGGTGCAGGTGGGTGTGGTTGCCATGGGGTGGGGTGACCGCGCATGGGCAGCCAGGCCTGGGTGTGGGACAGACCTGGGATCGTCCCTTCCTGGCGGGTCCTGGGCACCTATATGACTCCCTGAACCTCAGTTTCTTCACCTATAAACGGGGTTGGAAAGATACCTGCTTAAGGTTGGGAAGGATTGGGAAGACTAGGTGCATGGAAGGTCTGAGGCACAGCAGGAGGTTGTAAGCTGTGGTTGTTAGTACGATGTTTCATAGCCATCCATTCATTCAACGAGCAATATTTGAGTCCCCGCTGAATCTGCATACTTGACCCCATCAAGTCTTCACACCTCCTCAGCCTGAGGTCAGGAGCCTGCATTTGAACCCAGGTCTGACTGGCCTGGCTTTTGCTGAAGATTTTATCTGAGAAACAATCGTGGGGCATGTGCTGTGAGTCCAGCAGGTGGAGATGTTAAATGATCTGGTGTGCCCAAAAGTGTCCAGGTGAGAGAGAAGTTGAGGAAATGTTCCTTATTGTCTCCTCAGTAGAGTGCACAGCATGTGCAAAGGCCCTGAGGTGGGGCGCAAGTCAGTGTGTTCAAGGAACCGCAAGGAGGCTGGTGAGGCTAAGTTGGGATGACCAAGGAAAGGAGGGAGAGGGTGTGGATTTCATTTCAGCCTGATGGCTCACAGGAGTTTTTTGAGCAGAAGAGGGATGTGATTAGTACTATGCTATTCAGATTGGCCAGGGGGCTGGGGAATGTCTTGGGCAGAGGTGTCAGGGAGGAGGCCTGGAGACAGAAGGGGCTTGGCCCAGAGTGGAAACTGTGGGGATGGCACTCAGACGCTGGACGCCCCAGGCAGCGTTGGTGACCCTTCAGACTTTGGGGCCCCCAACTCTGCCCACCCTCTCCCTGTTGCAGGACCTGGAGACCCGCAACGCAGAGCTGGAGCACCAGCTGCGGGCAATGGAGCGAAGCCTGGAGGAGGCACGGGCCGAGCGGGAGCGGGCGCGGGCCGAGGTGGGCCGGGCTGCACAGCTGCTGGACGTCAGGCTGTTCGAGCTGAGCGAGCTGCGAGAGGGCCTGGCCCGCCTGGCCGAGGGTGCGCCCTGAGCTGGGTGCTGGCCCCGTGGAGCCGGGCCGTGGGAGCTGGTGTTCCGCGAACGATTCCCGCCTGGGGTGCGGGCCGGGCCGCCGGCGGCACAGTGGGCCATTCGCCCTGGCAGGGACCGGGGGTGGACTCAGCCGGGAGGGCCTGGCCACGGCGCCCCAGCTGGCCCTGGCCACTCACGGCTCAGGGGCTGTTTTTGAGCTTTCCATTGTGTAGAATTTCTAGAATCCCCGGGGCGCGTGCTGGTGCCCAGATTACATTTGTAAGCGTGGCTGTGTGCGTGTGGTGTGTGGGCCCCTACCTACTCTCTTGGGTGCCCCTGAGCCGCCATCAATCCCTGTAGGGCTGGGCAAGCCACTTGCAGGTGAGGGGAGTGAGGCTGAGAGAGCCTGAGGGGTGTGCCCAGGCCACACAGCCAGGAGCCCGGCACTGCTGCCCCATCCCCTTGAGTTCAGCCCGTACTGTTTGGACTTAGGTGGCCCCTGGTTGAGCCCCCATTCACTGTGGCCACAAACCCCAAATGTGACCAGGAGGGTAGGCAGGGAAGTTCCTGGAACACGGCTGTGCTCATTGGGCCTGGGAGTGAGCTCAGCACGCCTCACAGCCACGTTTGGAGAGCGGTGCAGTTGCTGTGCCCGGGAAACTGAGGCCCAGAGACGGCTTCACCAACCCAAGGTCGCCTGGCAGGAACGGCCAGCACAGCAGTTCAAAGCTTTGCGCTTGGTGGGTGGGAATGGAGAACTGGGCGTGGGGCGGGGGACATGATGCTCTGGGGCGCTTGAGAAGCACAAGCAGCTGAACCCTCCCCTCCGGCCCCTACTCCCCGAGAGTCAGGTGGAGGAAGTCGAAAGACCCATTTATTGAGCACCTCCTGCAAGTGACACACCTTTGCTCGTGGGCCCTATGGCATGCCCCTGAGGTGACCCTGGGCCAGGGTCACTCTGTGGAATTGGGCCCAACCTCATAGCCAGCATTCGTTCCTCCCCTGCAGTCTGACCCCCGGTCAAGGCTCTGAGAAGGGGCCAGCTGGGGGCTGCACAATGTGAGTGTCCATGGGCTCCGCTGAGGGGGACTGTCTCCAAGGGGGGACCCTCTGACCCTCAGCTCGATGAAGGAGTCCCAGGCTGGGCAGGTGGGAGCCATGTGGACTCAGGCAGGGCCCTGGGTGGGTGCTGGGGCCGAGCGGGCCTCAGGCCGGGCCCCGGGTGGACGCCCCCTGTGGTCTGCCCTGCTGGCCTTCTGCCGCTGCAGGGCCTGCTCCACCTTCTCCTTGAAGCGCCGGTTCTTCTGCTTGATCTTGGCCAGTTCAGCCTTGCGCTTGGCCTCTAGGTCAGGGTCCTGGCATGGGGAGGACCGGGAGGGAGGAGGCTAAGCTGGTCACCCCCCTGGGGAACCCTGCCCACCCCATCCCCCGCCGGCTCAGCCCTCACCTTCCCCTCCAGGATCAGCTGCTTCCGCTTGTTGATCTCCTTCTTTTCACCAAAGTTGGCTGCTTCCAGTTTCTGGGGGGGAGGGAGAGGCTGTCACAGGGGTCCCCATCTTGAAGAGAGCACTCTGGGCCCCAAGGACCAAATGGGCCTCGTGCCCAGCCCCTTCCCCGACACTCACAATCTCGCACTCCCTCTGCACCACGTTGACCTGTGTGAGAATCTGCAGCACATCGGCCTCCTGCACCGAGAACTCCTCCAGCTTCTTCTCTGTGGGGACAGCGGGGCCGGGGGGCAGGGGAGGACGGACATGAGAGGGACTTCAGCCATGTAGTGAGCTCCCCGTGTGGTGGGGCATGCAAGGCCAGCCGAAGTCATATCAGATAAGGGTCAGGTGGGCAAGCTCGGAGATTTCGGACTTGAGGAAGGTCTGAAGCTTCCTTAGACCTAAGGATGAAGTACTGCTCTTTCTTGTTGTCAGAACACTCTGACTGTGACGGGGGTACTTACTCTTTGGAAACAGTGGCCTTAAAGGCGGGTGTTTCTGGGTTCTAGGACAGGGCATGCAGTGATGGAGAGGCCCAGTCAGTGGTTCTGTCTTGGCCACACATTCAACCACCCGAGGGGGTTTTAACACGCCCAAGCCCAGGCCCGTCCCTGGAGCTCCCTCCCCTCTGGGACCAGCTGCACATCCCGGTCTGAGCACTCAGCCCCTCCCACCAGACGTGGCTTTCAGCTGCTGAGGGCCACTGTGGGACCTTCTGTTTTGATAACTGGGCAAAAGAAACTTCCTTTGGGGTTGTGTAGGAAGGAGAGTGCATTTTAGCCTGCTCGTGTGAGGCTAGGGGGCATCTCACCCAGAGGTGCCTGCCTCCCCCATTCCCTACTCACTGATCTGCTCCTCGATGGCGTGTACCAGGTGGATGTCATACTGCGTCACCAGTGTGATGGCTTGTCCCTGCCGCCCTGTGGGGACACACCAGTTACTTGCTGTGTGCTGGAGGCCGGGGACAAGGGGCCAAGAAAGGCAGTCCTGACTGCTAGGCAGCTCAGGGCTCCTCTTGATTGAGGGGAACAGAGGAATGCTCAGTGGGAAGGTGGGGGGAGGGGAAGGAAGCCCAGGGCATCAGGGCTCACCCCCTGCTGGACCTCGGCCTCACACAGGGGCTGATTTCCCTTTTTGGTGTGGCTGCCAGGGAGCCCAGGCTGAGTTATGTCAGCACGAAGCCCTGACAGGCCTCAGCCCAGATCTCTGCACACCAGTCTCCACTGTCCATATCTGTGATGGTGGCTGGTGCTGGGGCAGCCCTGACAGCTGACGACGCCCGTGACCCTTGCAGCAGCCCCAGACAGGTGTCAACGTTCTCGTCACCCATCGTTTGATGAAGTAATGGGGCCCAGAGAGCTGATGTGACCTGCCCAAGGTCACAGGGTGGGAGAGAAGGGCCAGGCCCAGCCCAGCCCTAGAAACCATCTCTCTCCCGACTCCAGGAGTGAGAGAATCTCATGAACCCCATGCCCTTCCCTGGTGGGCTAGGGAGCAGACAGAAAGATGTGTCCTTGGCCCCTGGCCAGGCTAACAGTGAGAGGTTGAACTTGGACACCAGATCCTATGGGGCAGCAGCGAACCTGCTAGGGCTCACACACCCACTTGCTGCCGGGCTCTGATTGGCAGCTTTGAGAGGCAAAGGGGGCTGGCGTGAGCCAGCAGGGAGTGGTGGGGACTGGGGCAATGGGTACCATGTCCCCAGGGGATGTGCACGCTGCTCAGCTATCACAGCATAGGTTGTGCGGAGAAGCCAAAGCACCCACCTTTGCTTTTGAAAGGACAATTCCCGCAACTTGCAAACGCTGCCTCTAGGATTGCTCGTCTGTGGGCTGTATCTGCCCCATGTCCCACCAGCTTGTGACTTTGACTCCTCGTGGTGTGGGCTGGCTGGAGCGACAGGTGCCCAGAGGCCACCCTGCCCTGTCCACTCACCTGCACGGGCAGTCCGGCCAACTCGGTGGATGTAGATCTTCGGGAGCCCGGGGGTGTTGTGGTTGATGACCACCTGCACCGTGGGAATGTCCAGGCCCCTGGAGGCAGAGGCAGGTCAGCATCACCGCCCACATGGGGAAACCGAGGCTGGGACACACCCAAGGTCACTCAGCAGCAAAGCTGAGGTCGCCCAACTCTTGCCTGAGGCCAGCCTCCCGCTTTGGCCCCTCTGGGGGTGCATCACGGGACCAGCACATGGGAGGGAGTAGCCGGGGGTGGCTCACCGGGAGGCCACGTCTGTCGCAATCAGGATCCGGTAGATGCTAGACTTGAACTTGGCCAGGGCGGCAAAGCGTTCTTTCTGTGCAGGATTGGGGAGAGAATTGGGGGGAACTGGGGGTCAGGCAGCATCTCAGCGAATATTTGAGCACTTACTGTGTGAGGCCTGGGGACAAGGCGGAAGCTAGGACAGTCCCTGCCCTCACAGGGTTCACAGTCCAGTGAGGGAGACAACATGAGAAGACCAAACAGGGCAGACGGGGGGCAGGAAGAGGGAGGAGTCCCCGGGGGAGGCAGATGGGCCGCAGGGTCTCGGGGGCAGCCGACGCCTCACCTGCCTCATCGTGGAGTGCAGAGCCACAGCGGGGAAGCCGAATTTGCGCAGCATCATGCACAGGATCTGGCAGGTCCTGGCGGGAAGGATGTGCTGTCAGCCCCTCCAGTGCCCGGGTCTTGGGAAGGTGCCTCTGCCCTTGCCTACCCCTGAGACCCCAAGCAGGTGGCCCTGCACAGCTGGGGATGGAGAAGCAGGGGTGCGAGGTGTCCTGCCTGCTGACATCCTCTCTGCTGACCCCTCCCCTGGCCTAAGCCAATGAGAGTCGGCCCTACGTCCAGACTTTTCTCTCCTGGTAGCCAGTTAGGAGGCCTCCTCCGTGCAGTGTGGCTGCCCTTCTACCCCGCCCTGTCGTGGAAGAGCCTACAGCTTTTTGACATCCTCCCAAAAGCTTCAAAGGAGGAACCGACTCGAACTGGCTCTCGGAGCCCCTGGGATTGTAGAGACAACAGCCTGGGTGTTGGTGCTGGTGCACCAGGCCTCAGTGACACCCTAGACCACAGCAAACAGGTTGCTCCAAGGCCTTCCCAGCTGCTGCAGGAGTTACCTGGGGACAGCCCGAGGCCCCTAGCCCTTCTGGTTAAGGGCAGGGCTGGGGAACCCCAAATCCGGGCTCCGCCTTCAGGAAGAGTGACCTTGGCAAATCCCTCGAGCTCCCTGAGCAGCCTTGAGAGAATCCTCTGAAACCTCTGCTCTGAGCAGAGGCCCCAGAGCACCAAGACTGGCTGTGTGCCTCACACCTGCGACCTTGGCCCCATCTCGGGCCTCCAGGAAGGGCTGGTGGGGGGGAGCCTGAGCTCACTTGCACGTGTTGGTGAAGATGATGATGGACCAGTCCTGGTGCTCGTCCTGGAAGTTCTGGATCAGGTGGACCAGGTAGGCATCCTTGACCTTTTCAGGCACCAGCAGGTAGCGCTGGTCCAGCTGCTCCACTGTGCGCACCCTGGGGATAGGCGGGCCTCCGTTTCCCCTTCTGCTGAATGGGGCCAGTGCCCTGCCCTGCCCACAGCTAACAGCCTCCGTTGGGTAGACCTCCCACCCCCTGCCTGCTCTGCTCCCCTGACACGTGGCTGTGGACTTACGGGGCCTGAGCCTCCCAGAAGAAGGGCTGGTTGGTGGCCAGGCCCTGCAGTTCCCTGAGCGTGTCGGTCAGTGTGGCGCTGAAGAGCAGGGTCTGCCTGCGGGCTGGCACAGCTGCCAGGATGGCCTCCAGGTCGACGGTGAAGTCAGTGCAGCCCTGTTCCAACAGCCGGTCCGCCTCATCCAGCACCTGCAGCGGCGGTGCGGGGGGGGGGGTGGGGATCGGGGGTCGGGTCTGGAGTGAGGGTGCCATCTGGGGCCTGGCCCACCTCTCCCGCCCTGGACGTGGGCCCGAACACTCTCCCTCTAGGCCTCAGAGGCCTGCTCTCTCACCCGTCACAGCTCCCACGTCACCTCCTCAGAGGGACCCTGCCCCCAACCATCTTCTCAGTACAGGTCCCCTCCTGTTGGTCCCTGAGCTGTCCTTGTCGCCGTTCCTAACTCTCTACTGCATGGCCTGTGGCACACACATTTCCCAAATGGAGGAATCAGTGCCCCAGGCGGACTCACCAGGAAGCGGATCTTCTTTATGCTGAAGGTGCTGGAGCTGCGGAGGTGGTCGGCCAGGCGCCCCGGCGTGGCGATGACCACGTGTGGTTTCCGGGAGAGCTCCAGGGCCTGGGCCACCATGTCTGTGGGTGGAGGGCGAGAAGTGGGGCTGGGCAGGTCGTCTAAGCCTGCAGAGGCCCAGCTCAGAGCCTCCCCAAGCCCTCCATACCCATGCCGCCGACAATGATGCAGTCTTTCAGGCCTAGAGGCTTCCCCAGGACCCGGAACTGCTCTGCAATCTGGTAGGCCAGCTCCCTGTGGGTGTGAAGGGGCCGGGCTGGGTCAGAGAGAGGTTCTGTGCCTGCCTCCCATTCCCATGTCCGCCCCCAGGGCCTCCTGACTCACCCTCTCCTGTTCACACAGCCTCCAGGGCTCCTAGGCCCCTTTGGTCAAAGGCTCTGATGCTGAGTGTTGGAGGCCCACTGTGGCCCCTGCACCCTCACCAGGCCGGGCCCCAGAACAGCCCATGGCCCTGCCCCTGCCGGTCCTACCCAAACTGGCCTCTTCCCCTCCCACGTCCTCAGCAATGGCCTCAACACCACAGTCACCAGAGCCTCCCTGGGGCTGGTTAGTGTCCAAGTCCCCTCCTCTCTGCCTCTCAGCCCAGCTCCACCCAGGCCTCCCCTCAGCTCCTGTCCCCACTTTCTGGCCCCCCATCTTGCCCTTTCCTGCTCACACGCCTTCAGAACCAATTCTAACCTGGCATTCAAGGCCCTTCTCAAGCTGGCTCTGAGATGCCCGGCCTGCAGGATCCTTTTTGTTCCCTGCGTCTCACACCTCTGCATGAACACATTAGCAGGTCCCTCTGCCTAAAACATTTTTCCCAAATTTGTCTCTTTGAGAGACCCTTTCCATCCTTTAAGGCACCCCTTAATGAAGCCTTCCTTGACCCCCTTCCCAGGCCATGACCTCACAGCATATAGTGCCTGCCTCTTCGACGGCCATCACAGGACTTGTCATTTCAACTGCCACGTGTCTGCCCAAGAACCAGAGATGTGCTACAGGCAGGCGTTGCTTAACGATGGGGACACATTCTAAGAAAGGCGTCGTTAGGCGATTTTGTCACTGTGCGAACATCACAGAGCATGCCTATACAAATCTACATGGTGCAGCCTACTACACACCTAGGCTATGTGGTACTAATCT
The DNA here is from genome assembly GCF_021613505.1 of Equus quagga. Classification (NCBI taxonomy): domain Eukaryota; kingdom Metazoa; phylum Chordata; class Mammalia; order Perissodactyla; family Equidae; genus Equus; species Equus quagga. The sequence goes on along the minus strand of NC_060275.1, from coordinate 67,194,937 downwards.
TACAGGACCCCTGCTATATACGCCGTACATCATTGACCGAAACGTCGCTACACGGCACACGATGGTATTTCTTGGGCCATATGACTATCAATGGCTCCTTTCCGGCAGCGCTTGGCCTGAGTCAAGCCCTGTGTCAGCACTTTCTGCACAGCATCTTGTTTAATTCTGCAGCACCCCTAAGAGGTGGGCATGATTTCTGTCCCCATTTTGCATACAGGGAAAGTGTGGCTCAGAGAGGTAAGGTGCCTGCCTGAGAGAACACTGCTGGTTAACTCACCCAGGAGGCCTGTGAGGGCTCACCTGGTGGGTGTCAGGACGAGGCAGAAGATGCCGTAGGGATCCTCAGACAGCTTCTGCAAGATGGGCAGGACAAACGCAGCCGTCTTGCCGCTGCCCGTCTTGGCACAGCCCAGGCAATCCCGACCTGGACAGAGGGCAAAGCAGCATCAACACACTTTAGGTGTAGACAGGTATTCCATCAGGTACAGGTGACAACAGCTGACATTCAATGAGCAGTTCCTGTATGCTCAGCACTGCCTATGCCCTTTCCACTCCAGACAAACTGACAATGTTCCATTGCGGGTACCTGACAAATTCTAGGAGGGAAGGCCGTTATCATCTGCATCTAACAGAAGGGGAAAATGAGTCTTAGAGATCTGCCCAGGGTACACAGCTGGTGGATAGCAGGCCGGACTGGAACCCTCATCCATCCGACCCAAGATGCCTGCTACTAATCACTACCTCATTTTGACTCCCTCCCAGAGCATCTGAGCTTGGGGAACCTGGAATGCCCGTCCTCAATCTGCATCCTATGCTCCCTGTTTATTCTTCCATCTTTGGTAATTCAATCCTTCAACTTGTCACCTCCTAGGCTTCTTGAGGGCCACTCTGTAATGGCAAATTAGGTGGGGCTGGAGGAGTGGGAAGAAGAGCAGTCACGGGACCAGAGTCCTGGATTTGCCCAGCAATGTTGACAGCCTCACTTTTCATTTGTAAAATGAAGGCAAGTAGCGCAAACGCTACTAAATTTTCCCAGTACTATCGATTAGTCATTCATCAAACCCTCGCTGTGTTCTTAGGCCATGAATGCGTCAGAGATTACATCATTTGTACGAGGACACACAGCCTGAAAGCCAACACTGCTCAGTCTGCCTCCGGAACCTAGGCTCGCCCGTAAAGCCCAAGCATGCCCCTCGCCTCACAGGACCGGCGTGGGCAAAGGGATGACAGGCGACAGGAGCGGAGATGCCTCCTGGGGAAGAGGCCGGACCACACTCACCCTCAAGGATGGCGGGGATGCAGCCGAGCTGTACGGGCGTGGGCTGCTTCAAACCCAGCTGCCGACATTGTTCCACGAGCCACGATGACAGCCCGAGCTCCGCGAAGCCTGCCATCCTCGCCGCCAGCCCCGTGTGAGCCTCCGTGTGTAGCCGCGCTTCCGGCGCGTGCCGATGACGTCACGAACCCTTCCCACTTATTGGATCCGCCTCCTGTGTGACCCCGCCCTCTCAGCAGCTCACTCCGCCATTCCCAGCCTCGACCGCGTCTTTCCCCTGTTTCCCCGAATCGGCTCGCAGGATCGAATCAAATTATAATTCCCGAGATGCCCTGCGAGACGCACTTGCGCCTCTCGTTCCTGTATTCCCATTTAGGAGTCTCCCATTGGTTCATCGCCAGGCTGGAAGGGGTAAACTACACTTCCCGGCGTGCCCCGCAGTGGTTCCCTGCTTCCGGCCGACGTGTCTCTCAGGAAGAGGAGCGGGTGAGACGACGGCGACATGGCGCCCCCGGCCCCCAGCGGCTCCGGGGAGGTGGACGAGCTGTTCGACGTGAAGAATGCTTTCTACATTGGCAGCTACCAGCAGTGCATCAACGAGGCGCAGCGGGTGAAGGTGCGGCGGCTCCGGGCGCGGGGACGCTGGGGGCGGGGGCGGCGGACGCTGCTTGGTGGCCGCGGGTCGCGTGCCGTTTGTAAAAACTGGTCGTCTTCTCGCGGCGTTTTCCCACCACGCGTCCCTTGAGAGCGCAGTGAGGAACGATCCTTGTCCCACAGCAGATCTCAGAGCAGCGACAGATCGCGGTGCTTCTCGCTCAGAGCGCTCACTCTGCGCCCTGGAAGCGTTGGAGTAAGAGCCGTTTCTACCTCTGTGGTAATAATAATTCTCATTTGTCGAGCGGCCCACGCTGTGCCGCCAGACCCTCAATCCCCGTGAAGTAGGGACTGTTGTTTATCCCCATTTTACAGAGGAGAACACTGAGGCACAAGAGAGAAAGAGCTTCCCCGGTGTTAATCCTGCCCCACTAGCCCGGTTATTTCTCCGCAGATGTGTTCGTTCATTTATTCATTCGTTCCTCATTGAGTACCTCTATGGGCCAAGCAGTGGTAAAATAGACAAAACCCCCAGCACTCTCGGAAACCTCAGCCTTGCAAGGGAGGGAGACAGTAGCGGAGTAAATGAAGAAGTCAAGAGGTGGTGTGGTGGAGAGTGGTGGGAATGCGCTTGGCTGGTTGAGAGCTAGGAAATGGTCCTGCATGGCAAGGTCTCGCCTGCCTTCACGGTCTAGCGTTCCAAAGGGGAGCAGGTAAAGAAGCCAGTGAATACATAAGTACACCTTGAGCGCTGTGGGGGTGGGAGGAGATAAAAAGTGCTGGGAATGCAGAAAGGAGGTGCTGCTTCACGTGGGAGTGGTCAGCTCAGGCCGGGGCCTCTGATTGTCATTTGAACCTGAGACTGAACCTCGTGGGGCAGCTGACCCTGTAAATGGCTGCAGAAGTGCTGAGGCAGGGATGAGCTCCGCGTAGTCAAGTCATAAGAGGCTGGTGCAGCAGAAGTGGGGCAGGCGTTGGGAAGGTTGGAGAATGAGCTGGGCAGGGCCTTGGGCGGTCACAGCTGGGCTTTAGATTTTATTCCAAAGGCACAGGAGGCCACCTAGCAAGGAAGTGGCAGGTGTCTTCACAGAGGCAGCCAGAGAGTTGGGAGGAATTTGGACCCTGAAGTAGAGATGGCTTGCTCTCCGTGCCTCTGGCCTTTGGCGCTGTACCTGAGTTCCCTGAGCATTGTCTGTATAATGGGGATAAAGCCTCAAACAGATTTCAGGAAGTGGTTTGGATTTGTTGAAATAATATTTGCATGATTGTGTGGGTTTTCTGTTGCTGTGGTGACAAATTACCACAAACAACAGGTGAAGACAACACAAACTTATTATGTCGCAGTTTTGTAGGTCAGAAGTCCAAAACGGCTCTCATTAGGCTAAAATCAAGTTATCGGCTGGGCTGTATCTTTTCTGGAGGTTTCAGGGGGAGAATCTGCTTCCAAACTCATTAAGATTGAGGACTTTCCACCTGGGGCCACACTTAGCTCCTAGAAGCTTCTCTCTAATCCACAGCCTTGCCTGTGGCCCCCCCATCTCAGAACTAGCCACGAGGTCCTCACACTTGGAATCTCTCGAATTTCCCTTTCTGCATTCCTTCTGTCTGTTCTCTGCTATTAGGGCCTTCTGTGTTAGGCTCTGCCCTCCCAGATAACACAGCATAGTCTCCCCATTTTAGGGTGTGTAACCTTAATTGCAACCGTGAAGTCCCTTTTGTGACGTGACATAAGCTGTTCACAGGTTCCAGGGACTGGTGTGGACATCTCTGGGCAGGATGGGGTGCCTTCTTCGGCTCACCACCACAATTGTATGTGCCTCCTGGCTGGGGTAGTGAGGGCTGTGAGAAGATCGAGACAGACCTGAGCTCAGATTTCGGCTCTGTTACCATGGCTGAGTCACTGCACCTCTCTGAGCCTCAGTTTCCTCTCCTATCAAATGGGAAAAATGACACCTGTCTCATTAGGGTAACTGTGAGATTGAGCATTATACTCGTGTTCCACCTTTTGGCTTCTTTATTTTCTTTTTGCTGACGAAGATTCGCCCTGAGCTAACATCTGTTACCAATCTTCCTCTTTTTGTATGTGAGCCATCACCATAGTGTGGCTGCTGACAGATGAGTGGTATAGGTCCATGCCCAGGAACACCCTGGGCCACTGAAGCAGAGCGTGCCGAACTTAACCAATAGGCCAATGGGGCTGGCCCCACCTTTTGGCTTCTACCGTGTGTCTGTTCTGCTTATGTCATATGATGTGTTCTTTGAGTCTTCTCCTCACAACGTGCAGGCTGTAGGCTGCTGCTGAGAGAGAGAATCAGTGTGACCTACGGTACGTAGAGAGTGACTGAAAGTGAAGGTTTAGAAGCCAGATAAGTGGTCACTCTGGCTAGAGGCACACTGCTCAGTCTCTGAGCCTGGGACCTGCACCCTCCTGGGTGATGCAATAAAGATGTGCTGCCACCACACCAAGATATTCCCCCTGAAGCATCCGGAAGAATGGAGTCCTCTCCCTGCTGAGCCAGTTGATATGATTTAATTCTGGTCCACAGGCCACCTAAACCCTCCTGGGCAGCCTGTACTGGGTTGAATGGTGTCCCTGAACAGATATGTCCACCCAGAACCTGTGAACGTGACTTACTTGGAAAAAGGGTCTTTGCAGGTGTAATTAAGTAGGATCTCTAGATGAAGTCCTCCAGGATTTAGGATAGGCCTTAAGTCCAATGAGAAGTGTCCTTCTAAGAGAAAGGCAGAGAGAGGTTACACAGGCAGAGAAGATGGAGGCAGAAATTGGGGTGATGAGCCACAAGCCAGGGAACACCTGCAGCCCCGAGAAGCTGGGTGAAGCAAAGAAGGATCCTCCTATAGAGCTGTCGGGAGGAGCCGTGGCCCTGCTGACACTTTGATTTTGGACTTGTGGCCTCCGGATTGTGAGAGAAGTGTGTGTTGTTTTAAGACGCCTCGTTTGTGGTAGTTTGTTGCAGCAGCCCCATGAGCTCACACAGGCACCATCCGAGGCAGCTCCAGCTAGAACACCTGGTATGTTGGCGCACCATCTCACCGTCAAGAAGTTTCCCCATTTTCAGACATTTCTGAAGTGCCCACAAGATGGCAGGCAGCGCCCAAGTGTTGGGGACGAAGCACTGAAGAAAGCCTCAGGGAGCTGACCATCTGGTGTGGTCAGGTGGCTCTCACTGGTCTCCCCAGGCGGTACCCATCATCCTCAGCCCTGGCTGCACCTCCGAGCTGTCTGGCGCACTGTGGGGCCGCTCTGGGGTCAGGCATCTTTGGTGGCGTGGGCTTCCTGGCTTTTCTGGTTCTGAGCTCCAAGGTGATTCTGACAAGCTCTTCGGGTTAGAGATCAAAGTGTTCACCTGGTGACATGCATCCGAGTCCCTGGGGCACTCTGTGGAGGGGGGTCACTGGGGCTAGCCCTGGAGGGTCTGAATCAGCAGGTCGGGGAGGGGCCCTGGACTGCCTTCCTGACGAGCTCCTGGGCGATGCTGCTGCTGCTGCTGTACAGGGATGGTGCTCGGGGCCCTGCTGCACTCACCCATTGGGAGGCTGACCTCCTGATGACCCAGCCTCGGGCATTGGTCACCCCAGTTTGCACGGAAGTCATGGCATTCAGCAAGGGCCTCTGACCAGTGACAGGCGAGCTGCCAGAGGGGGTCTCACCAGCTCCTTCCAGAACATTTCAGCCCACATTTTAGCCCAACAGACTTGGGGTCCGGGGCCACAGCTGACTGTCAGGTGGATCCAGGACCCCCTCTGTGCCCCCGTCACCTCTTGGCAGGGAGGGCAGTAGGTTTTTGGTCTGTTTAAAGCAGGGCCTCTTATCAGCTGCACTGTAAACTGGCTATTCCCAGAGGCAGCTCTGAGCCCAGCAGGAGGAAGGTGTCACAGGGAGGAGGGACCTTCAGGCAGCTGAGCATCCTGCACTGCAGGCGTGTGGGCAGATGCTCAGTCGCAGTAAGACAGGCGCTGCTGTGGGCCTTGGGTTCGTGGCCTATCTCCCCTGTGGTGTCATGGGGAGCGGCTCCGTGGTCCTCCATGAAGTGCAGGCTCTGGCTCCCAGTCTGCACGCCACAGCCTCACTCACCAGGGGCGGGCTCTCACCAAGCCACACAGCTTCTGGCCCGGACTCCATGAGCCTTCTTCCTTTCCTGCCTCTGGTCGGCCTGCCTTGGTGGGTTTTGATCTCCCATCCAGATCACTCCCAAACAGATCACTCCTGCCTGCAGAACCAGCCCGGAGTCCGCTCCCGGCTCGTCTGGTGTGTGCACACGCCACCGTCTGTGTCCCATTCCTTGTTAGAACAGACCGTGCTGGGCCTGCCGTCTGCAGTTGTCTTGCAGAGCAGTTTGCCTCGGTACCCACAGGTCTGCTGCTTTCTTTTTCCCCACTGCATCGTGTTCCCCAGTGGGGACCTGCTTGCTGTTTATGTAGCTCTCAGCTGCTGCCCGACATTTGGGTCCCTTCCGACTTTCTCCTGTGCCAGCAAGCATCCTTGCACTTGCCTCTTCTGTTTCCAATGTGTCTCCTCACCCCTCCCCCCCCCAGCAGCTGTGGTACAAACGGGCTCGAGCTCTCCCGCCCCAGGGAGACGCACGTTTCACCTCCAGTTACTGTGGGATGAAACATGACTGTTGAGGGAAACTGTGGAGGTTCCAGCATCTCCTGTAGTGGCCCCTGGTCGGTATGTCTGTCCTTGTTCTTACATGTCCCAGACACTCTTCTCTCTCAGGCTGTTTGAGGGGGTCCTGAGCATCTGCATGTGGGGTCTCAGGGATGCCTCAGCAGTCCTGTGGGGTCATTGGTGGTGCTTGTTTTACAGATGGGGAGCTGAGGCTCAGAGTTGCCTCTGGGACCCAAAGCCACCCCAGTCCCTCATGGCGTCCCACTATATTCAGCTCCCACCGAGAGCTGCCATTTGTCTCTTTTTTTATTGAAGGTGGTGTGAGGACCCCAGGAAGGTCGCCCTTATTTAGAAGACCCCATGTTGTAAATCATGGCCAGATCCCCAGCCTGGCCATCAAGGCTAGAGCAAGCCATTGGGACCCTGTGGCAAGGTTGGCCTGTATTGGACTGGGGCCAGGAGCCAGGCTTCTTGTCCTCGGTCTCCCTTGACATGGGAGGAGGATGCATTCACCAGCCTCACCACCCCCCACCCTGAGGCTGAGGAGAAGAAGGCATGGTGCCTGGGAATCTGGTTCTCAGCCTCCTGGGAGGGCAGTCCTGTGTACCCCCAACTGTGGGGCTCCAGACTCTGTCCCTGTGTGGACAGACCATCTCTCTGTGTACTTTTCCCGGCCCCCTGGTTTAGAGGCTGTTGGAGTGGCAACTCCAACATGGCCAGCCCTCTTCCCATGTCACTTTCCTCTCCCCGTCCCCAGGTGGCCTGTCCCAGTGCCCCCAAGTTCTCTGGGCCGAGCTGCTCTATGCCCACCCTCCCAGGTACTGCAGGGCCTCCCAGGGAGTGGGCCAGCACCCTGGGGCATCACCCAAAGCTGTTCTCCCAAGGAAGGGTCTCCTGCTTGCCTGCAGCTTCCTGGGAGCTTCCTCACAGGCCCACAGTGAACATTGTGTGAGATCACCTCGCTCCAACTCCTCGGCTCTGTGCGGTGGCTGGGCCGAGGGGGCGTGGTCCGTGGACCATGTCCCTGAGGTCTTGCCTGGCCCCAGGCAGCCGAGCTGAGCTCTCTCAGAAAGGTCCTTCTCCTGGGACAAGGCAGGCTCTCTGAGTGAGGCCGATCTTCCTCTCTTTTGTTTGTCATGTTTAATGAGTATTTGGGAACAAAAACAGGGTAGGAGCAAGTTGCATGGAATTATTTGTTACAGAAAGCAAAGTCCCCTTTGCACATCTCCACCTGGGTCTTATCTGTTGGTAGCGTCAGCCAGCCCAGGCCTGTTTGCTCTGCTCTTACAAACCCAGTCACCAAGGCACATCCCCCAATGTCCTTGGATCATGCAGATGTTGAGCAGCTTCTGCTGCGACTTGCTGCCCCCTGCGCTCCTTCACCCTGGCCTCTCGCCATGTGGCTGGAACAGAGGCAGCACTTTTGGCGCTGTCCCTCACCTGGACAAATGGGGGTGACCATTGAGCTTCCTTCTCGGGGTGGCACAACATCAGGCACCCAGCATGCTGCATGCCCTCAGCTGAGGCTGCTCTCCTGCCCCCCAAGGTCACAGGCAGCTGAGAGCGAGGGCCGGGACTCAGGCCCAGACTCGGTCCAGGAAGCTGCCTGCTCCTGGCCTCTGAGGGCCTGTCCTGCCTCTGTTTCTACAGCCATCGAGCGTGGAGAGAGATGTGGAAAGGGATGTCTTCCTGTACAGAGCATACCTCGCACAGGTGAGTGTGGGCCCGTGACCGTGCCCAGGGCCACCAACACCCTGGGACAGGAGAGTAAGGAACAGAGTGCTGGGAGGGGGCGTGGACAGCAGAAAAAGGAGGGCAGAGTCCAGCGACCATGAGCAGCCAGTGTGGCCACCACAAGGAGGTGACTGTGTCACTGAGGTCCTAGACCACCAGGCCAGAGAGCTAGTGTGAAATTTTTCACTTTTATCTTTTTACGTAATCAGATTTTGTTTGTTTAGTACAGTTTCAAGTTTACAGAATAGTCAAGCAGATAGTAAAGAGAATTCCGTATACCCTCCCCCCACACCCTCCATAGGCAGTTTCTCTTATTAGCATCTTAGGTTGGCGGGGTATTTTTGTTATGATCGATGCACCATTGACCCTGATGTTAACTAGAGTCTCCAGTTTAGACACTGGGGGTTTTTAAACGCAGCTTCACCCTGGAATACGGTGAGAGTACATTTGCGTGTTCTAGAAATGCAGAGAGGACTGAGCTGTGCCTCACCCCAGTTCCCCCCAGGCCCACAGTATGGGTGGGGCTGCCAGCCTCCTGCCTGCCTTGTCCCCCAGCTGCAGGCCTGGAACTGCAACCTGTCCTGGGCACACGGCTCTGCAGCTGCCCCACCTCACATCTGGGCTCCAGTGGCTTCCAGGGGCTCTTCACACCTTTCCTTTTGTGGAGCTTTCTGGAGCCTGACAGGACTCCCCACGCCCTGCCCCTGAGGGTGAAGCCCAGCCCAGATAGTGTGTGTGGCCCAGAATCTCCTTGGAATGTGTTCATACATATGTGTTTCTGTATATACATTTTTAAAAAACGAATACCTGTGCATGGTAGTAAAAACACTGAAACTGCCTAGAAAGAAAGGCAGTGAGAAATGGGCCCCTAACTCCAGTTCCCCTCCAGGAGGTAGCCACCCGCCTCAGTTCTGGATGTCAGCAGGGAGGGCCTCTGTCATGGGGTGTGTGTTCTGCTCTATAGAAGCACATACCCAGACTCCCTGCCTCCAGGTGACCCTCCCTCCCCCCACCCAGAGCTGGTGGGACCCTCACCCTGTCACCTCACCACCACTGGGGTGGGTCACTGGGGTCTCCGGCTAGAGCAGCGGCAGGCAGTGTGGTCTGAAGTCTGTGCCGGCTTCCACAGTGTGCTGCAGCGAGGCTGGCACCAGGCAGCCTCAGGGGTCCCTGGGGGTGGTGGGCCTCCTGCAGCCCAGGGAGGGCAGGGTGAGTTTTGCCTGGCACACCAGGGCTGCGCATCCACCAGGTGATGCTGGAGCTCTGATAAGCCCTCGTGTTCCTGGGGGCTGAGGATGTATACATCCCATGGCGGGGTGTGGCATGGGGCTGACAGCTTGCTTGTCTTGACTGCAGAGGAAGTATGGTGTGGTCCTGGATGAGATCAAGCCTTCCTCGGCCCCTGAACTCCAAGCTGTGCGCATGTTTGCTGAGTACCTGGCCAGCGACAGCCAGAGGTGAGGATGGAGGGTCCTGGCGGGATGTCCCTCCTTCCCACCCCTCACCTCCCTGAACCTCAGTTTCCCTCACCTGTACAGTGGAGGTCAGTACGGACCCTGCTTCAGAGGGGTCTTGGGGGGATCATAGATAAGGACATGTGTGCAGATGCTCTCAGGGACTGTGAGGGGCTCAGTGTTGCCAAGAGGGCCTCTCTCAACACACAGGGCAGATACCCTCCACTGCTTACCCCAGGCCCTTGGTCCGTCCAGGGAGGCAGTGGCTGCACCACCTGCCGATCCTCTCCCTAGGAGGAGGGCCCAGGTGGAGGGTGGGCAGGGACATGCCGTATCCTCACCCTGAGCCACAGACCAGCAATTGTCAAATTCGTGAGGCCGATGGCCAGGGGAGGTGGGGGTTTGCATGGCTGTTCCCTGGCCAGCGGGATGCTTGCCCAGATGCACGTGAGCTCACACCTCTGCAGGTGGGAGCCATGCGACCCTGCCTCACCTTTGCATGAAGCACCAGCATGACCCAGCAGGCTCTGTGGACCCTCTGCACTTCCGTTTCCCTCATCCCCGGGATTGGGCTGGGATTGGGGAGGTAAAACACTCCCCAGAAGGCGGCTGGGATAGGACAACAGCACAGCCCACAGCAGGGACATACTCTGCTCTGTGGGCTGACCCCTGTCCCTGACCCAGGACCCCACCACCACCCCGGGCCATCCCTCACGGCACCAAGAAATCTCACAGAGGAGCCTTCCCCGTCTCTCCCCTGCGGAGCTTCTGAGACCGGGCTGTGGTCCTGACTGTGCCGACGGCATGCTTCCCTCGTGGGCTGCTGCAGCTGTGTGTGGGTCCCAAGTGTGGGTCAGACTGTGCTGTGAGCTCCTTCTGCCACAGAGTCTGAAGCTCAGGGTTTACTTGTGAGCAGTTGCAGCTGAATGGGGGCCCCTGAAAGACATGTCCATTTCCAGCCCCCACAAGCTGTGAACATGACCTCCACTGGGAGTGGGGTCTTGGCAGATAGAGGTAGTTAAGGATCTTGAGCTCATCCTGGATGTAGGTTGGGCCCGAAATCTAGTGATCAGGGTCTTCATAAGAGGCAGAAGAGGGGAAGACACAGAGAAGAGGTCATGTGAGGACAGAGGCAGAGACCGGGGTGACGTAGACACAAGCTAAGGGAATCTGAGGACTTTGCACCACCAGAAGCCGGGAGAGGCCTGGGACGGATTCCCCCTAGAGCCCTCCGAAGGGCCAGCCCCGCCCACACCCTGGGCTTAGACTTCTGGCCTCCGGACTGTGAGAGAAGAAACTCCCGTTGTTTTAATCCCTGCTGGCTCGCCATGCTTTGTGATGGCAGCCCCAGGACACTAAGATATATGGCCTCCTGAGGCCATCGTTTCTCCTGCCTCACACTTCACTAGCCACGGTGACAAACCCCATTGCCCTTTGGAAGGGGAGGGAACCTGGGCGCCCTCTGGGAGCAGTGGCTGCTGTGACAGGAAAGAACCCACAGGAAGCACAGGGCACAGGGCAGGAGCTCAGCAAAGCAGAGCAGCTCAAGGTGCGTCCATCCCAGCAGCATAACCTGCTGCCACACACAAACAGGCAAGCAGGTAGAGAAAGTTCCAGAGCCTGTGAGCGTAACTACGACATGTCCCAGTGACAGTGTGTGACACTGACATCACAATGACAGTAGCAGGCAGTGTGTGCGCACCCTTCGTGCCAGGAACCAGGCAGGGGGCTCTGTGAGGTGGCCATGGAGGCTCCTCAGGCCAAGCCTGTGCTGTACTCTGTACGCAGTCCCGCCTCTCAGAGTGGGAAACGGGCTCAGATTTGAAGTCATTTGTCCATCAGGCACCTCCTTGGTGGGCACAGAGACAGTGACAGGCGTGTCCCTCCCCTCTAGGGGCCCTCAGACACAGGCATTTGGCCAACAGCCCCCAGAAACCCACACGACACGTACGCATTTGTGGAGACTGTGAACCCTGAACAGCAGCTTTTGTCTCGTGGTGACGCGGGGCCCGGCCTTTGCCTCCTTTCTTTCATCAACTGCTCTGCAGCCCTTTGAAACCTGGGGTCTTGGCTCCATTTTCCAGCTAAGCGGACCGTGGCTTGGGTGTCCTGTGACCTGTGGAGGTTCCCTGGTTGGTCCTTGGCCAAGCCTGGACTCCAGGCTGGCCACTGGCTCTCAGCCTCCAGCCCAGCACGCTGCCCACTTCCTGGGAGCAGCCAGCACGCGAGGCTCTGGAACACAGGGCAGCTGCCCTGGCAGTGGGGCATCCTCCGGCCATGGGTACCCAGGCCCACACACTGACCTTGGAAGGTTGGGAGCCTCCACAGGGACCACCAGCCTCCTCAGGAAGGTGACGATGTCCTGCTGTGACACCCACCTGGGTAGCCTCACATCCTTGCGGAGGTGCCCCTGGCAGGTCATCCCATCCCTTCACATCCAGGGGTGGTGTGGCACCAGTCCCTGAGCACTGAGGCCTGGGGGACTTGAGGCCCAGGCAGTCGTTTGTGCTGCTTCATGGGCAGAGCCAGGTGTGGCCCCTCCTGCACTGCATCTCCCAGCCCCTCTTCTCTCGACCTTGATTTCCTGGTCTCTTTGGGGATAAGAAGTAGCTTGGGGGAAGGTGACAAGGCTGACACCCAGTGGGGCTTGACAGAGACAGCTGGACCCATTCTGCTCCCTGCTGCTGTGTGTCCCTGGAGGCTTGACTTGCCCTCTCTGAGCCTATCTGTTCCCATGGGGGTGAGGTCCATCTCCCACTCCCAGCTGTGGGCCCTAAGCAGTCATGTCTTACAGGGATGTGATTGTTGCCGAGCTGGACCGGGAGATGAGCAGGAGCGTAGACGTGACCAACACCACCTTCCTGCTGATGGCTGCCTCCATCTACTTCCACGACCAGAACTCGGACGCGGCCCTGCGCGCCCTGAACCAAGGGGACAGCCTGGAGTGGTGAGTGTGCGCCCCGCACCAGGGGCACGCCTGGAGGGTTGAGTGTCTGCCCTGCAGCAGGGGGCGACCTGGAGGGTGAGTGTGCGCCCTGCACCAGGGGGCCGGCCTGGAGGGTGAGTGTCCGCCCTGCAGCAGGGGGACGGCCTGGAGGGGTGAGTGTCTGCCCTGCAGCAGGGGGCGGCCTGGAGTGGTGAGTGTCCACCCCGTGGAGGGGTGATTGGTCCCTCTGGTCTCCAGGATGCTCAGGGCCTGCTCAGCCGTCGTCCTGGGGACAGTGAGGGGGCTACTATGAGAGACAGGGTGGGGGCAAAACCTCCCGTTTGGGCTGCAGCTCTTGTTCTCGGTCCAGGGGACACTTCTTTCGGCGTGGCTGGGCCGCTGCTCCAAGGACACAGTGCCCAGGGCTGAAAACCCTCTGTTCCCAAGGGCCCAGCAGAAAGCACCTTTGTCTCTGCCCAGGGTTTCTGTAGCCCCTTCCCCTGTGAAGCCTTGTGTTTCTCTGCCCTGGGCCCTGGGCTTTCCATGTGCTTCCCAGATGCCCTAGGCCCTCTCCTGAGGCCGGCCCTCATTCAAGGCACTCCAAGGCTAGGGTGCTGGAGCCCATGCAGTGTTCAGTCAGCTCCACTCACCATCCCAGGAGGTGACTCTGGGCCAGCACTGTGTCCAGGGCTCCAGCCGCAGAGGGCATAGCCTCCCTCCCCCATGAACTCTGGTTCCTGCCCTTGCTTGGTTAGTTGGTCACCAGACCCTCCTTGTGTATCTTTATGTTGCCCGCAATCCTGAAGGGGATTTGCAGCAGCTTAGAGACAGGCATGGTGCATGGCTGATGAGGCAGTGGGCCTCACAAGTGTTTCTCATGCTCCTACCTTGGGTGGTCTGGGTGTTGGGTTACATTCCTATGGGAAAACCTGGGAACAAGCAGCCACAATATTATTGGGCAGTCACGGCCACCTGGGCTCGAGAGGGAAGCAGTGGATGTGGGAACTGAAGGGGGTGAGTGGCTGTCTCCTATGCAGCACTTCATCTGTGACTGAATTTGGAAGGCGGAGTGGGGTGGGGCTGTAAATATGATGGCCAGCTGAGGAGTGGGTAGGGAGCAGGCCATGGGCCTGGAGTCCCTGCCCTAGGGACCCCACAGGAGCTCCTGGCCTGAGCGTGCTCAGCGGTGACAGGCAGGAGTGAGGTTCCCAGGAAGCACTGGGGAGCTCAGCACAGCAAGGAAGCCCAGGTCTGAGTCTGGCTCTGCGGGGTCAGTGGTCAGCCTCAGTAACCCCCTCTTCAAGGCTGGGCTGGTGGCCCAAGCACTCATAGGAATGTTCCAGAAGGTGGTGCCCACACGGAGTAAATATCTGGTGGGAGAGTAAAGTGGGGAGGGGGTCTGCTGACTGCCCGCCCTGTCCCACAGCATGGCCATGACGGTGCAGATCCTGCTGAAGCTGGACCGCCTGGACCTCGCCCGGTAAGCCCCTCCCTACCTGTCACCACCTGGGGACGCTGTGCCATGGCTCATGCATTGGGGTTGTCTGAGCAACGGCCAGGCTGTGTTGGGACCCCATGTTCTCTGGAAGTTGGGCCCTGTCCATGAGGGGGCACTCGGCATGAGGACCATCCCTGAGCCTTCCCCCTGGCCCAGAGCATCGATGCCACGATTGTCTCTGGTTATTTCATTCCGATCCATTGGGGTGATGCGCTGATGTTTACCTGCCCTTCCCTGCAGGGTGTTGCCGGGACAAGGGGCTTCACTTTCCTTTTGTGAGTTTCAGTGACTTCAGTTTCCTTTTGTGAGGCAGGCGTAGCGGGACCTGTCCCATGGGGTTGGGGTGGGCTTCATCACTGTGTAGCTGTCGATCAGGGGCAGCTGGGGCGGGGCCCAAGGTTCTAGAGAGTTGTGGGCAAGCAGGGCTGTGTGTGCCTGGTGAGCAGGGAACTCAGGCTAGGCCCCTCAGCACCTTTCTTCCTCTCCTCTCTACCCCCAGGAAGGAGCTGAAGAAAATGCAGGACCAGGACGAGGACGCCACACTCACCCAGCTGGCCACTGCCTGGGTTAACCTGGCCATGGTGAGCCCCTAGGTTGCTCGGGGAGATGGGGGCAGGAGCATCTGGGAGGTGGGAGGTGCCCCCTTGCGCCCAGTACTGGCTGCTCCTGTGGGGAGAGTGCAGGTGAAGGCTTCCATGATAATGCTGGACCTCCTGCTTCCTTTGGGGCCAGTCCCCCAGAGGAGTCCAGCCCAGGGCACCCCTGGCACATGTCCTGCCTCACTCAGCCTCAGCCCCATTCCAGGATTCTTGTAGCTGAGTGGCTTGGCCAGAGCCACAGTGAATGGACTGGGGGGCTCTAGAACCTGACTCGGCAGGCCTTTCCTCACATGCCCTTTGGGGCCCCCTGAGCCTGCCAGCCGGGCAGTGCTGCCCTCCTCTGGGGTCTAGCCCTGGTCTTGGCTGCTGCTCAGCTTGCTCTCTGAGCTTCTGGCACAGAGCGGGTACCGGTGTCCCCCTCACGCCTTCCCCCATGCCCAGCCCCCATTCCCCCCACATGCCTAGTTCACCCCAATATCCTGGCAACATCCCCTTTTTAGGCTTTTAGCACTTGGCTTCCTTTCTGAGTAATTCTTTTGTACGGGCCTTTTAAAATGTGCTCCCCATCCGTATGCGTCAACACTGTCCTTGGGGGGCCGAGGCCTCACTCAGGCTGTTTTCCAGTACCCGTCCGGTTTAGTGGGACAAACCCTGGCAGCTTTCTCTGGTAGCCTTGCATTTTGTCACAAGTACATCTTGGTCTCAAGCTCTCTTGCAAGTGTACCACTGCATCTTTAGCCGGCAGACAGAACCTTCTACTCAGAGCCCAGGTTGTTGGGGTCAGGGTTGCTGGTCACAGAGCGAGGCCACACCTGATGGGCCATCTGACCCATTGGTCCCAGCTTGGGCCTTGGCCCGGCCACCGGTTCACAGATTCTCCATCTGGAAGCCGAGGCTTCTGCGTCTGTAAACGGAGGGCTTGGGGAGCCGGGTGTGCAGTGGCTGTGTGCTGTCTTGGTCCCTTCAGCACAGCACGGGCTGCACCGGGGTCTCTGCGGGGAAAGGGACAGTGTCCGAGGAGTGCCTTCTGTGGGCTGCCCAGGCCAGGATTGTCTCCACAAAGTGTGAGATTCCTCTGTGAGGGAGCAGGCAGGGGTAGGGCCGGGCAGCAGGATGACGAACAGTGATGTCAGAGCTATCCCCACAGGGTGGTGAGAAGCTGCAGGATGCCTACTACATCTTCCAGGAGATGGCAGACAAGTGCTCGTCCACCCTGCTGCTGCTCAACGGGCAGGCAGCCTGCCACATGGCCCAGGGCCGGTGGGAGGCTGCCGAGGGTGTGCTGCAGGAGGCGCTGGACAAGGTATGGGCACCCCGGGGCTCCTAGAGTGGGGACAGCAGGTGACTGGGCGTGCTGCAGAGCACACGGGCCGATGGAGATGGACGGAAACAGGTGTGGCAGAGATCCCACAGGCCTGCCATGTGGCCACACGTGGATTTTAATGCTGAATCGGCTGAGAATTGGTGTTGCAAACGAAAATCCCGATTCCAGCTTCTCTTGTTTGGAAAATGGGAGGATCCCATCAGCCTGGGCCTCAGTTGGCCTGAGCTGAGGGAACACACGTGTCCCATGCTCTCCTTGTTGTCACTTTGACTGCCTGGCCCTGTACTTGGAAGAGACGCCCACTGTTCACATACAAGGGGAGAGCCAGCTGCAGATGGGAGGTGTTGCCTGTCCCCATCCTTGTTGAGAAGAGGGACCCAGAGTGCCTCCGTCTTGGGGCAGCCACGGTTGTCTTCTCCTAACCAACATCTGAGGTCTTTTATGTTTTTTTTATAATCAGAGAAGCCATCAAAGCTTATTTCGTTTTTGGAAAACATTTTTTGATGTAATGAGAAATTGACACTGGTAGGAAGCTTTCTCCTTGTTCATCTCTTCCAGGGGCCGAGTTATCAAAAGGTTGTTTGCAGAGCCTGGACAGGCCAAGGGGCATTAGTTGGGTGCTCCTACAGGCTGGTGTCCTCAGGCCGCTCCCATGGAGCTACCTCATGCTGCCAGGGTGCCCTGTGCTGGCAGGGAGAGGTTGGGTCTCCACAGAGAAGGGCAGCCATAGGTGGAGCCAGGTCCGTGCAGGAGGCCAGGGTCCATGCAGCCCCTTGAGCCCATGGCACCTTGCGTCCTGGGTGATGCATCTCTGCCCTGAGTGCCCAAGTGGGGCTCTGCCTGGCATCCCTGCCTTGTGGGCACTAGGGGCTCTGGCTGGGGCTCCTGGCCGAGGCAGTGTCTGGGTGGTTCCCAGGGTTTCCTGTGCCTCAGAGCCTGGTATGAATGGGCAGAATGAGGTCACCGCCTGGAGGTTCTGGTGATTTCCTGGCAGCTTCTTGCCAAGTTCCCTAGGGAAGAGGCAGGGTGGGTGAGGTCTGCCCGTGGCCTCTGACCTGCTCACTGCAGCAGGAGGAAGAGGTTGGCTAGAGCGAGGCTGCGATAGCACAGAGGCTGCCTTGCGCTGGGCTTTGTTAGTTTGAGATCTGTGTGATGAATCCACTCCTCCCGAATTGCAGTAAGCGAGGGACTCTGTCCCGGCCTGGTCTGTGGATGAGACCAGGCGCTCAGAGGGGAAGCAGCTGCGTGTGGAAGTGGGAGAGGCTGTGGGCCCTCCATACTACACTGCCTCCCGTGTCAGAAGGGAGGGCCCTGAGGTCATGGCCTCGCAGAGCAGCCGGTATGGGTCTTGCAGCCCCGCCCTGCCTCACTCCTGAGGGTGTGACCTTGTGCAGGTCATGTCCCCACCCCAGGGCAGCAGGGCACATCATCCTGCTCGAGATGGGCCCGTGGAGGAGCTGACCCTCCCTGCCTGGTGTCCCCCTTGTTTTCAGGACAGTGGCCACCCAGAGACGCTGATCAACCTCATTGTCCTGTCGCAGCACCTTGGCAAGCCCCCCGAGGTAGGGCCCCCAGCCTGGTGCAGGAGGGCTTTCTGGCCCTCACAGTACCAGCCTGGGGTGGGCAGGGGTCTCCGGTGTGGTGCTGGCTCCAGGGGAAACCTGGGGCCTCAGAGTCAGGGCTTCAGGGTTGGCCTGGGGTTGGGGCAACTCTCCCTGTGAGTGGGTCCAGGGCTGCTCCCGTGGGTCCTGAGGATGAGTAGGCTGAGGCTGGGAGGGCGCTTGGGCTGAGACCCGGCCTGTGCCACCTTATGGTGGAGGGGGTTGACAACAGGACAGAGAATAGGGGCCCAAGGGAGCAGTTCTGGTGAGCCCACCTCATCTGAGGGTGGAGTGGGAGGATGTTGCGATGCTGCTCTGTTTAGGTGACTGGCCCAGCTGGCCCAGGGCCCTCCCCAGGGCTTCATGACAGTCACCTGTCCCTTACCGAAGGACCCTCCCTCCCCCCAGCAGCCTCAGGGCTGGGGTGGTGCAGGACAGATAGGACCACCCTCCCACTCGCCCCAGAAACAGCACTGGACCACCAGTTTCTGTGTCAGGCGCTGTTCCAAGTGGCGCTTTCCCGCATCCTGCTAGTTCTCTCTCATCAGCCTGATTCCAGGGTGGGTGATGGAGGGAATGTGGGGAGACCAGGCCCCTGCCTGGGGTCAGCTGGGTGGCCCTTGTCTCACCCCTGCCCTTCAGGTCAAAGCCACTGTGGGGTCCCTGTATTCAACTAACCTGGTCTCATCTCCCCCACAGGTGACAAACCGCTACCTGTCCCAGCTGAAGGACTCCCACAGGTCCCACCCCTTCATCAAGGAGTACCAGGCCAAGGTGAGTTCGTGTAGGTGCCCATCTCCGAGCCCCAGACCCCCAGGCCTAGCCCAGGAAGGTCCGGAACTCGGGCCTGGCTCACGTGTTCTCTCCCCCATTCATGTTGAAGGAAAACGACTTTGACCGGCTGGTGCTGCAGTACGCCCCCAGCGCCTGAGGCCCAGATGCACTTCCCAAGCCTGGGGCGGTGAGGCCGGGCCACTCTGCCCTCCCTGTTAGGCACCTGCCCTCGACCGCCTGTCCTCTCCTCCTCCTCTCCTCTGCTCTGGCCAGAGGCAGAGGCTGCCCAGCCCCACCCCGTGCTGTCAATAAATGTCTCCACTAGGGTACCCCCACCCCATTTGTGTTTACTCCAGCCACTTTGACGTGGGTGTGTGGGAACCGGGGCTCAGACGGGAGGCACCTGGGCACCGTGGCCCAGGCTGTTCCTGGGAGGGGGGCCCTGGAGACCAGGGTCTGTGAGCAGCAGCTGTATGGACTCCCCTGCCTCTCAAACAGCCGCCCCGTGCTGCCGAGCTGCAGGTGACACAGCCGTGTCCCCCGAGGACACTTGGCATCCAGGAAAACTGAGGTGCAGAGAGGTCACAGCCATCATGAGGGGCACCAGGATTCACACCCAGGACCCCGGGTAGTCTAGGTGGTGAGGGGCTGGAAGCACTGAGGTCTCAGCTCAGCGAAACAGGGAGGGGAGTGTGCTGGGTCCTTGTGGCAGTAAACATCAACCCCCGCCCCACCCCGCTTCTCGCTGCTGCCCTGTGCTAAGTCATTGGCCAGGACAGACCTTCCCTGCTCGGGGCCGTGGCCGAAGCACCAAGCTCCCTGCCCAGAGAGAGAAACTCGTAGTGAGCAATGTGTGATAAGAGAAGGCTGGGCAACAGGAAGGTGGGCAGTCAGGGGAGGGGTTGGCTGGGGTCTCTGGGATGAGGTCACCATTGAGGTGTGTCCACCTGAAGAAGAAAGAGCTGCCAGGCCAAGTTCTGGGGAGATGAGCATCCTGAGCAGCAGGAACAGCCCGTCAAAGGCCCTGAGACCACACTGGGCTTGGTGAGCTGAACGGGGCTTCGTGCCCTTTGTCCTCGGGCCAGTGACTGGGTCTTTCCTAGGGAGAGGCTTAGACACCTGGGTTCCAGCATCTGGCTTTACCTGCTTCAGAGGTGGCTGCCTGAAACCCAGTCTTTCCTTGCTAAGACAAGACACAGAGCAAGGGACCCCAGCATCAGGGACCGCCCCCAGTCTTCAGCCCCTCCTTGCCAGGTTGGGAGCCCAGCCAGGGAAAGGTGGCAGAGAAGGCCTCCCCGGGCTGGGCCATTGGTCAGGTCAGGAGCAGTAGGGCAGTGGGCTTCCGGGGGGAGGGGAGGCCAGCCCCCCCCCCCCCCCCCAGGTGGGGCAGGGAAAGGGCGCTAGTCTTGGGACCTCAGCAGCCCTTCACTGGGCCCCTGGTGCCTGGAAGCCCTGGTTCCCAGCTGCCAGCACTAGGAGCCACTTTCCATTCCTACCCTACACCCACTCATTGGTGGCCTCCTGTTTGTGCCCTGCCAAAATGAAACTTGAGGCTGGGCTAGAGCTGGTGGGCGGGGGTGCCTCTCTAGTTACTGATGGGTGTCAGGGTGATCAGATAGTGCCTGGGTGGGAGGGCCCAGATGGTGGTTGAGAAGGTCCAGGGCTGCCCCACAGTCCTGGCCAGACCTATCCAGGCACGTCCAGCCAGCCTGGGACCCCTGAGACTCCCCCTCCCTGCCAGGCTGACCAATGTATTAGTCATCCGATGGGATGGATGAACTGCTGCCCACAGAGAGCACATTCAAGAATGAGTAGGAGGGATAGCAGAACAGATGGTGACAAATGCCAAGGAGAAGAATAATGGGGAGGTCAAGGAGGCACTCTGAGCAAGTGACATTAGTAGGTAAAGTCTGAAGTTGGTGATGGAGGAACCCTACCAGTACTTGGGGGAAGAGCATTCCAGGCATAGGGAATGGCCAGTGCAAAGGCCCTGAGGCAGGACCATGCCTGGAGTGTTGGAGGAACAGTGAGGTGGCCAGTGTGGGCTGAAACAGAGGGACCAAGATGGAGAGAGGAGGGTGTGAGGGCAGGTGGTGAGTCCCAGTGAGGAGCTGGGCTTAGTGAGTGCTGGGAGCCCTGGAAGGCTGTGAGCAGAGGAGGGACTGGCAGGCTCCCTCCGACCTCTGTGGGATGAGGAGGAAACCAGGACACCATGCAGGAGGCATGAGGCTGGCCCAGGGCCACATGAGGCTGTGCGGGTACAGAGACATGGCTGGATTCAGGACCATTTGAAGGTGGGGCCAACTGGATGTGCTGCAGGACTGGACGAGGAGTGAAGAGGAGGAGGAGAGATGGGGCCCTCTTTGGCCCCACTTCTTGTTTTCACCTCTGTACCTGAAGGTCAGGTCAGGCTGGCGGCCCTATGGGACCCAGCTCAGCTCCTGCAGGGCCCGCGCTGATTCCTGCACTCTGCGCCTCAAAGGCTACACAGGATGATGTCCTAGGTAGGGGGAAAAGGGGCACAGGGGTGGAGGAGTCCTGGGGGCTGGGATGAGGGCTATCCGTGCCAGGCAAGGTAATGTCCCCAACAAGTGTGCCTTCAGTGATGGCCGTTAGGGGCTTCAGGCACAGAGCCGGGTCAGTGGAGGGTGGAAAATCACCAGGGGTGGTCCCAATGAAGTTGTGACCTTGATCCAGCCTCTGAGTCTCCCCCACGTGGGTACCCACTCCCTTGGCCTCCCTGAAGGCCTGTGTTAACCTGCTACAGAGCAGGCCTGCCAGGGCCTCAGGGTCATGGAGAGCAGCAGGTGGCTTGGACCAGGGAGTAGTGAGGTCCCAGGGTGGAACAGGAAGGGAGAGGCATCCTGGAGGGCCAGGGAAGGAAGGAGTCGCCAGTCGAGGGCACTGCCTGCTGGTGCCCACCGTGCCCCACGTCGCGGACACAGCGTGATGGGGTGGGGGAGCCTGGGGTGAGCACGGGCCCTCTGGGGCGGGGAGAGGGGATGAGGACACCGGGTTGCTTCAGGCCTGTTCGCGTCCAGGCCCAGCAGGCGCTGGGCGAACTCTGTGCCCCGCTGCTCCGCGCCTCCGTTTCTTCCGCTGGAGAATGGGCCAGAGCGTAGGCCCACCGCCAGGACGCGGCGAGGCAACGCCAGGACTTATCCGCCCGTGATCCCCGCCGCTGCCTGCGGGAGACCTTGCACCCTCGTGGCCCCCGGTCGCGGACGCCGCGTCCAGGCCCCGCGTCCCCGCCAGGGCGGAGCTTGCACCGGCCCCGCCCCTCCGTCCCCCGCGCTCCGGCCGGCGCGCCCCCGGCCCAGCTGCGGCGCGTGACGCGGGGCGCGCGGCTCCGGCGGCCACCGCGGGCGGGCGCAGGCGGTGGGGACGGCCGGCGAGCGGGCGGCATGGCGGCAGCGGGGACCGCGTCGGGGCCGGAGCCCATGCCGAGCTATGCCCAGCTTGTGCAGCGCGGCTGGGGCAGCGCGCTGGCGGCGGCGCGGGGCTGCGCGGACTGCGGCTGGGGACTGGCGCGCCGCGGCCTGGCTGAGCACGCGCACCTGGCGCCGCCTGAGCTGCTGCTGCTGGCGCTCTGCGCGCTCGGCTGGACGGCGCTGCGCGCGGCGGCCACTGCGCGCCTCTTTCGGGTCAGTGCTGCTGGGGTCCGGGACGTGGGGGCCCTGGGCTGGCGGGCTGGGATGTTAGGGGGCTCCAGGACGGGGCCCCCGGGCCGCTCTGTCTCTGAGGGCTGGGGTCACTGGAAGGTGGGGGGCCTCGTGCTGGAGGAGCTCGGACGCGGAATCCTGGGCCGGCGCGCGCTGCGTTCGGTCAGTGCTGGGTGGGGGTGGATGCGGGGGTGTGGCCGGACTGGTGGAAACTCAGGAAGTGGGGACCCCGACACGGGTAGAGTGTTCGAGATGTGAGGGAACTGGGGCTGACCCATTCCTGTCAATGCGGGACAAGGGAGCCCTGGGCAGTTGGAGGGCCCGGACCGCCCCGCACCCTTTCCTGAGGACCGAGCCGGGGACGGAGGAGCAGGGGACGCAGGCGGAGAGGGTTCGGCGCACAGGGGCCCCCTGCGCCTTGCGCCTCTGGGCCATGCCGGACGCGCTCAGAACTGGTGAGGGACCCGGGTCCATGCGGCGGCGGGGCCGGCTGTCCGCTGCTATCCGGAAGAGGCGGGAGCTGCCGGGTCGCTGCCTCGAGGCTGTCTGGAGTCAGCGCCACCCTCCGACCAAGGGAGGCAAAGGCCTGGGCTCCCTGGCCACGCCAGTGGTCGCAGCCCTAGAGAAGTGGCACGACCTGGGTCTTCGGAGCTGGACTGTGCTGCCTCCAAGGGGCTGCGACCGAATTGCCCGGTTTCCAGCGAGCCTGGGGAGGCCACCGCCCCAGCTGGAGAGTGACGATGACATTGGCGCCCGGCCTCCCTCCCATCCTTGGGGAGGGGTCTGCTGTGGGAGCTGCTATGGGAGCTGCTGGGAGAGCGTTTGGGCTCCTAGCTTGGCTGCGACTCCCCCGTGGACAGACGGACTGGTGTCACGCCGCCCCAGTCTGGCTGGAGGTGGCAGGGGGTGCAGGGACAGAGCGCCCAGCACCAACAAAGGGGCCTTTCTCTGTTGGCCGGGAAGAGGCTGGCCCTTGTTCAGTCGGGGATGTGATGTTGCCTGGCTGCCATTGTCCCCACCCCCATCCCCATGTCACCCACATGGAGGAGAGATCCTGGCTACCATCCTGCTCCAGGGAAGGGGAGACAGGCATGACAAGGGTCCCTCCGTAGGTCAGCCCTGGTCCCAATCCAGCTTTATTGCTCCCCCACCTCCCATTTTCCAGGAGGGTGAGGGCTAGAGCTCAGGAGGGGAATGTCACTGCGATTACCAGGGTAGAGTGGGCTCCCTCCTCATGTTCCTGAGGGAGCTGCGTAGGGAACAGCAAATTCATGTGCCCCCTCTCTTTTGGAATCCCCAGAGGTCGGGTTTTTGCCCCATCCCTCCTTCTGAACCCCGGGTGGGGCTCTTGCCCCAATTCAAGGCTCACCCTTCCGAAGAAATGGGCGGAGGGGCTGCCTGGGCCTCCAAAGCTCATCTTCTTGGCAGCTGCTTGGTTGCTAGGGGTTACTGGAGCTGGCTCTGGCTGTCTCCATGGCAACTTCTGGTGCTCTGGCCTCCTCAGCCTCTTCTGCGGAGGGAAGGGGCAAGGCTTGGCTGGCAACGCTGGAGCCCCACCCCCAGGACCCTAGGGACTTGGGCCCCTCAGATCCCTCTGCTCCTCACCATTGCAGGCCCGCACTTCCTTCGTGTCCTCCCTGATGTCCCTAGAAGCCCCCCGTCTCACTGTGGCATCTGTTCCCTGTCCCCACTTCTTCCTCTACTCCCATTCTCTCCTCCTTTGTCCCCCCACATGTCCACACCATCCTCCCCAGCCCCCTGGTCCTCCTTGGTCTCCCCAAATTCCTCTTCCGAGGTGCCTCCTTCCTCTCAAGTTTCTCCCCCATGGGGATCACTTGGGGTTCCAGCTCCCCATTTGCCCCAGATTCCCCTCCATGTTCTCTTCCCCACTTCATCCTGCAGCCCCCTCCACGTCTTCTCTTTGATCCCCCCTCCTTGCTGTCACACCCTCAGCTCCTCCTGTGACCCCCAAGCCTCCCAACTCTCCTGGGCTGACCCCTTTGGTCTCCTTTGATTTTCACCCCCGTGCCCCCTCCTCGCCCTCACAGCCTGACTTCATGTTCCCCTCAGGTCCCCCATCACTCCCCTCCCCACACCACCACTGGACAGCTGGGCACTAAGTTTAGCCTTGGCAGGCTCACGTGGGCTCTGGTTACGCTCGAGATGGCTGTGGGTACCAGGGCCTGGCTCTCCCCAATGCTGCCCGGCCTGGGGAGTCCCTGGGCCTTTGTTTCCCCACCCTGGTGGAGTGACCCTTGGCCCCCAGCGCTGATGGCCACCCACCTTCTCACCTGTAGCCCCTGGCCAAGTGGTGCCGCCTCCAGCCCAGAGATGCCGCCAAGATGCCTGAAAGCGCCTGGAAGTTTCTCTTCTACCTGGGCGCCTGGAGCTACAGTGCCTACCTGCTTTTCGGCACCGACTACCCTTTTTTTCACGACCCACCCTCCGTCTTCTACGGTAGGGGCCTTGCCAGGATGGAGTGGGGGAGGTTCTGTTCTAAACACAGAGAAGGGCACATAGAGGAGCCAGACACACATCGCTCATCCTGTGCTGGGTGTCTGCCCCAAGACAAGGGCAGTCAAGGGGCCCTGGAGGCAGGGAAGGTGGCACCTGGCCCTATTAGGGCTCAGGGAGGCGTCCTGGAAGAGGTGACCCTTTGTATGGGCCCAGGCGGGTGTTCCAGATGTCAGGAACAGCATGTGCAGCAGCCCCGGGGCAGGCACAAGCTTGATGCATGAGGATGAAAGGAGCATGGCAGGAGTTTGAGTTTCCCTCTAAATGAGATGGGTCTGTGGGTTATAAAAAGCTTCCTCTGGCTGCCATTTGGAGACATCTATAGATGAGTCTTGGGTGAGGAGGGTAGCAGGGCCTAGGGGGGAGGCGAGGGACCAGTGTGACTTGGACACGCTTGGTGAGGAGCTAAAGATGATGAAAAGTGGCTGCATCCCTTGATAATTAGAAGTGGGGGTCATCCAGGCCTGAGCTCTGGGGGGGCAAGCAGGAAGGTGACTACATTTCCTCTATCACCACTGGGCAGACTGGTATAGAAAACCTGGTCTGCGCTGGGAGGCAGGCTTCCCTCTTCCTCTTCCTGTGCCGGCTGCATGTGGGTGTGTTTCCTGCTGTGTGAGTGAAAAGCCTGGGAGGCCTCTGGTGGCACCTAGCCCTGTGCTCCTGTTGGAGAGCCAGGCACAGAGGCCCTGTGTTGTGGGATCCTGATGACAACACTGGGTTTACTAGGCACCTGTCTGTCTTCCTGGGACCATGCCACCCACGTGGCCACGTTTCTCACGGAGCACATGGGCATTTCCCACATGGTGAGTCCCAAGAGGGGAGGGTCTGTCCTTCAGTTACCCTTTGTGTGAATGAACCATAATCGGACTCTCTCATCGAGGTTTTGGGCATGGAGTTGCCTCTGGCTTCTTCTAAACTATGCTACAATAACATGCTTGCAAGTTAGCTGCCGCTTTGCATGCACATTTATTGAGCACCTACTGCATACCAGGCACTGTGCTGACAGAAGCAGTGAACAAGTCAGAGCAAGCCCCCCCCAACGTCTCAGGGCAGCAGGCAGTGAAATATGAAATCTGTTCACAGCGATAAGTGCTGATGTAAAAACTTGGGTGGGGAGAGGAGAGGGGAAATGGGGTGTCTGGGAGATGGGAAGGGGGGCATTTTCTATGGGGTGCAGTGTAACTTTTGAGTGGGAATCTGGAAGAGCCTGGAGCAGATAGGAGGTACAAAGGCTGCTGTTGGACATTGCTCTCCCTGGGGAACCAGGAGCAGCGATGAGGCTACCGGGCCAAGGCAGGGGGTGAGGAGGGCTGGGGGGCAGCAAGGGGCTGTGAGCAAAGGAGGGACATGGACAGGACCCTGGCCGACACAGGTGATCTGGAAGGGGGCCAAATGGAGGAGAGAAGTGTCTGATTTGAGAAAAGTTTTGAAGGCAGAGCTGATAGGATTCATGACAAACCCGAAGTAGGTGTGAGAGAGAGGGAGGGGATGATGCCAGGGTGTGAGGGGCCCGGGGCCAACCTTGGGGGAGACCAGACACTGGCTGTTGAACGTCCAGGGGGCTGATGCAGGAGGTCGAGGAGAGGGTGCCGTGGGGTGACATGGGCATCCAGAGCAGCAGGTCGGATGTGTGTGGAGAGGAGGTTGGAGGCCCCCAGCATGTGGGGGGTGCAGGCATAGGCTGCATGGTGAATTATATGCCCCCCTCTCCCCTACCTTAGATCTGGGGCCTGAGGCTGGAGAGGGGCGCTTGCCCACTGTCTCAGTCTTGCCAGTGCCATGGATAGAAAAGCCAGTGTCCTGTTTCCACAGCTGACTCTGTGCCTCAAGGCGCCTCTGGGTGCCTTCCTTCTGGGTGCCGTGGACTGAAGAGGGACAGAGGCATCTGGCAGGTGGGTGGGTGGAGGCCCTCCCTCCCGGCTCCAGCGTTTCCACATGGCTGAGGATGCAACTTGGGGTGAGGGCCCAGCCAGGAGTGTGAGTTTTGCTGTCAAGCTTTGGGGAGTCCCTGAACATGTTAAAGTAGGGGGGTGTGAGATCTGATCTCTGAGCAGTTTTCCGTTTTTTTGCTAGGTGAAATTTATATAATATATAATTAACCATCTTAGTCACAGAAAGACATCGTATGTGAGGCCCCTGGAGGCGTCACAGTCACAGAGGCAGAGCGTCGGATGGAGGGCGCCAGGGGTGGGGGGTTAGTGTTCAATGGGACAGAGGGTGCGCTACTCCAGGTGAAAAGGATTCTGGAGATGGGTGATGGTGATGGTTGCACGACAATGTGAATGTACTTAATGCCACTGAACTTAAAAATGGTTAAGATGGTAAAGTTTGTGTTATATATATTTTTACCACAACTTAAGAAAATGAACCACTTGAAATGAACAATTCAGTGGCATTTAGCACATTCACACTGTTGTGCAACATCACCTTCATCTAGTTCCAGAACGTTGTCATCGCCCTGAAAACAAATCCTGTCCCCATTAGCAGTCACTCCCTACCCCCCTGCCCCCTCAGCCCCTGACAACCACTAACACACTATCTGTCTCTGTGGATCTGCCTGTTCTGGATGTTTTGTATAAATATCGTGATACACCATGTGGCCTTTTGTGTCTGGCTTCCCTCACTCAGCGTGAAGTTTTCGCTGTTCATCCACGTTGTAGCGCGTGTCAGGGCTTCAGTGCTTTTTGTGGCTGAGTAATATTCCACTGTGTGGATGGACCACATTTTGTTCGTCCATTGATGGGCATCTGGACTGTTCCCCTCTTGGCAGTTGTGACTAGTGCTGCTGTGAACGCACATGTGCAAGTACCTCTGTGAGTCCCTGTTTTCACTTCTCTTGGGCACATACCTAGGCATGGAATTGCTGGGTCGTGGGGTCTGTGTATTCACAGCCATCAAGGCCACCGTGGGGAGAGGGGACAGGCGGGAACAGACTCTGAGGCCGGAGTTGCTGGGACAGTGCTGAGTGAGAGACGATGGGGCCTGGCCCGGGGTGGGGGGCCATGAGCAGAGGTGTGGGCCCAAGGTAGGCCCTCGGACGGGGGTCTGGGTGAATCCCGGCCGCAGGAGGAGCCTGGCACAGATGAAGAGTGTCGCTGAGGTGGGGGCACAGGAGGTGTCTCAGGCTCCAGGTGGACATGAGGATCTGCTCCAGGTCACTGAGGCAGGGGGTGGGGACAGGAGGCCCTGGATGGAGCCCAGGGAGGCTGTTTTGCGGGGTAGGCAGAGAGGGAGTGGCTAGAGAACGGGGCACAATCCAGGGAGTTCCAGATCAATGCAGGCAGAGCCCTTGGCCCTTGGTGATCGGCTGAGGAGAGGAGGTGGGGGTGGCGGGGAGAGCTCGGGGGTCACTGTCGCTGGGAAGGATGGGCACAGGTGTGAGGAGGAATGGGGAGGCTGGAGGAGGAGGGGCAGGGAGCCAGGGCCCACTTGGTGGGTGAGAGAGCCACACTAAGGTCTCATTCCTGCCTCGGCTTCTCCGGTGTGATGGTGAGGCCAGCGGTAGCCTCCGTCAGGTTGGGGATTTGCTGGGAGGTGCAGGACAGGGTAACAAAAGACGGAAGTGGAGCTGGTACAGAGTTGGAAATCCTGCAAGGGAGTGATTTCAGGGGAAAGATCCCTTTTTCTGTAAATCTAGAACTATGTCTAAAAAGTAACACCTGTTCATTAAAGATACTGGGTAGAGAAGGGAATGGAAAACCAGCAGGCAGTACACCTGCAGAGACACAGGGCGTGCCCTGGCCTGCAGAGGAGCATGCCTGGCTTGAGGGGGTGTGTGGGGTCGCTCGGGGTCCCAGAGGCCCTGCGGGTGCCTGACAGCGCCGTCCGGCTTTCCTCAGATTGGGTGCCAGGCATGGCGGTGCCGCGGGACATCGCAGCCGCCTACCTGCTGCAGGGCAGCTTCTATGGCCATTCCATCTACGCCACGCTGTACATGGATGCCTGGCGCAAGGACTCAGTGGTCATGCTTGTCCACCATGTGGTCACCTTGGTCCTCATCGTCTCCTCATATGCCTTCCGGTAAGTCCCGGAGGGTGGAGGGCACTGTGTGGGCACTGGTGGGAGGCTGGCACGGGGCAGAGGCTAATGCCTGGGCTGCCATGGGGGAGGGTTCCAGAGGGAGACTCCGAAGGGACGAGGTAAAACAGGTGCAGAGTCACCACTTCGCCCCCGCCCCACCCACCCCCTGCACACTACCTGGATGGCACCCTCAGTCGGGTCACGTGGCAGGTACTGCTAGGGGTACAGCCATGAACACAACAGACAAACCCTGTTGTTTTAGAGGACACTGTGGTCACCACAAGTGGCTACTGAGTGCTTCAGACGGAACCTGTCCAAACCACGACCTGCCACATGTGTGAAATCCACCCCAGTTCCAGAGGCAGAGGAGAGTGGCAATGTCTCACCAGTCCCTTTGTTACATTGATTACTTGTAGAAATGACAGTATTTTGGATGTACTGACTATTAAAATACATTATTAAAACTAATTTTACCTCTTCCCTACTTTTTTTTAATGTGGCTGATAGACGATCTGAAATGACGTGAACAGAGGCTGGCCCGGTGGCACAGCAGTTAAGTTCACAGTTCTGCTTCAGCAGCCCGGGGTTCACTGGTTCAGATCCTGGGTCCGGACATGGCACCACTTGGCACGCCATGTTGTGGCAGCCGTCCCACATATAAAGTAGAGGAAGATGGGCACGGATGTTAGCTCAAGGCCAGTCTTCCTCAGCAAAAAGAGGAGGATTGGCAGCAGTTAGCTCAGGGCTAATCTTCCTCAAAAAAAATAAGTAAAATAAAATGACGTGAACAGCTCATGTTCTATTGCTGTTGAAGTAGCCGCTCTGCTGCCCGCTCCAGTACAGTAGCTGCTGGCCACAGGTCTCTATTTCAACTTTAATGAAACTTAAATAAAATCACACATTCTGTTCCTCAGCCACACTAGCCACATTTCAGCTTCCCA
Organism: Equus quagga; assembly: GCF_021613505.1. Taxonomy (NCBI): domain Eukaryota; kingdom Metazoa; phylum Chordata; class Mammalia; order Perissodactyla; family Equidae; genus Equus; species Equus quagga. The sequence goes on along the minus strand of NC_060275.1, from coordinate 67,165,387 downwards.
GTGGCCACACGTGGCTAGGGGCTCCCATATTGGATAGCACAGGTTTAGAACATTCCCATCATTCTAGAAAATCCTGTTAGCACTGCTGTAGAGAGTAGAATCAGATGATAAAACCAGGAAAAAAAAAAAAAGCAAAGAACTAGAAATGTGTTTGAAGGTGATAACTGTGGAGAAGAATCACTTGGGAAGATGAGGACTGGCAAGGTGGTGAGGCTTAGGTGGGGTGGTCTGGGCGACAGGGGAGCACAGACTGAAAGGAGGTGAGGGAGGGCTCTGTGAACACTGGGGAGGGTCGTGGTGGGGTGATGGGAACACCATGTGCAAAGGGCCTGAGGCAGGAGCACGAGCTTTTAGGAGGACAGAGTGGGGATGGAGACATGGTGACAGGTGCGCAGCCATGTCCAGGCTGAGTTCAGACCCCTTGGTCCGAGCAGCTGTAAGGTGGAGCCTGGGGAGGGCTGGGGGCAGCCTTCAGGCTCTTTAAACCCTAGTGGGGACTCAGTGGTTCCCAGACAAGTCTGCAGCTTACAGCCACATTCAGGGTAAACGTATAAACCTGGGAGTGTCAGCGTGGCAGTGATGTTCAATGTGAGGGATGAACTTGTTGGAGTGTGGACATAGAATGGCCCAGGACTATGAGGACTGGGGGTCATGGAGGGTCAGAGGTCATGGAGATGAAGAGGGACCAGACAAGGCACTTTCAGGGAGGCTCCTGGTTCACCTGGGGGCAGTGAGACAGGGAGTGTGAGGGTGCTGGTGCGGCCTGGGTGCTGTCCCTGACCTGGCCCGGTGGGGGGGATGGGCAGGACGAGTAGGCCAGGGAGGATGGCTCTGAAGGAACCCATGGGAAGCCTGGAGGTACGGCCCAGGGGCTTGTGTCCGGGAGCCTCAGAGCAGGGGGTGGTCCTCAGTGTAATCGGCCTTCCTCTCCTCTCCTACTGCCCTGCCCAGGTACCATAACGTGGGCATCCTCGTGCTTTTCCTACATGACATCAGTGACGTGCAGCTGGAGTTCACCAAGCTCAATGTCTACTTCAAGTCTCGCGGAGGCTCCTACCATCGGCTGCATGCCCTGGCGGCGGACCTGGGCTGCCTCAGCTTCAGCCTCAGCTGGTGAGAGGGCAGGAAGGAGGCAGGGCCTGGGGGGGGGGGGGGGGGGGGGGGGCCTGGGGGGGGGGGGGGGGCCTGTGGGAGGGGCGGGGGCCTGTGGGGGCGGGGCCCTGTGGGAGGGGCGGGGCCAGGCAGGACGGAGGTGGGTCCTGGTGGGTGGGCGGGGCCCAGCAGGGCCGGTGAGGCCCAAGTGGGGAAGAAGGGGAGTTGAGTAGGACACAGCAGAAATGGAGACAGATGAGCAGGGGTGGACGAGTATGGTGCAGGGACTCAGGGATAGGTGAGGATGTGCAGGGACAGGTGGATGAGTCCACATGGGTCAGAAAACTGGGACCTGGTAGGGCCGCCCTCCCCCTCTCCCCCTCAGCCTCCCCCAACCCCCCCTCCCCCTGCAGGTTCTGGTTCCGCCTCTACTGGTTCCCGCTCAAGGTCTTGTACGCCACTTGCCACTGCAGCCTGCGCTCGGTGCCTGACATCCCCTTCTACTTCTTCTTCAACGCGCTCCTGCTGCTGCTCACCGCCATGAACCTCTACTGGTTCCTGGTGAGTCAGCCGTCTGCGCTGCTCCTCAGCCAGCAGACCCGTCCTGGCTCCCATCCCGGGCCGTCAGGAGGGTGGTCTCAGGCACAGCCAGGGAGGGGCATGGTGGCAGCAAGGAACAGCAAGCAGGTGCAGAGGGCCTCTGGCCGGAGCACGGGGCCGTCAGGAGGGTGGCGTGGTCGGGAAGGGCTCTTTTCTCACCCGTGCCTTCCCCTCCCACAGTACATCGTGGCTTTTGCTGCCAAAGTGCTGACGGGCCAGGTGCGTGAGCTGAAGGACGTGCGGGAATACGACGCGGCAGAGGCCCCAAGCCCCAAGCCCAGCAAAGCTGAGTGAGTGTGGAGGGGCCACTGCCCTGGGTTTGTTCCTTTAAGCCGCGTCTGCCCCTCTGAGCACACCTTCTGTGGGCAGGCCCCGGGGACATGGCAGCAGACGCGGCCCACTGGAGCCTAACGTCCAAAACAGAGACTGTAATGAAGACGTGGATGATGTGGCGACAGAGTTAGATGCTGTAAGGCCAGCCAGGCATGGGGTAGACAGGGCTGGGGTGAGGCCGACAGGAAGGGTCGTGGCTGGTGTGGCCAGAGCAGGTGAGCGGAGGGCTCAGTGGGTGGTGAGGAACAGCCATTGGCCAGACCAGATGGTAACCTGAGTGAGTGGCAGAGGAAAGGGGGATGAGGAATGCCACAGGTGGTCCAGAGCCCACGCTCTGCCCGTGCTGATGCCCCCTGGCGTCGAGGTCCAGCAGGGCAGCTCACTGGTCAGCCAAGAAGGAGATGGGGCTAGGGGCTCAAATGCAGTCCAGCTCAGGTGGGAGTCCTCGGAAAGGAGGGGGAAAGGGGCTTTGTCGAGCGTCCTGGAGGTAGGGCACTCGGGACTCACCAGCCCTGGGATGTGAGCGAGATGGCATCCACAGCCCCGGCCTGGAGGGGCCCCAGGGGTGAATGGAGGCAGGTTTGGGCGACGAGCAGGGTGTAGGGTGTAGAGTGTGTGCACCCCAGAAGCATCCTGAGTGGTGTCTGAGCAGGAGCCAGGTGGGAGGCTGCTGCAGGCCCTCAGGGTGCTGACCGAGTGGACCCTTGGATTGGGCCTCTGGGGCGTCACCAGTGACCACCCTGGGAAAGGTGGCTTTGGGAAGCATTAGGCTCAGAGCCCAATGAGGTGAGTTGGAATGGGTGGCAAGGAGGATGAGCGAAGCAGAGATTTAAAAGTCTCTTTGAGAGACGTGAGAAGGGGAGTGGAGAACTAGGGTGTGGCTAGAGTGGAGGGTGGGACCCAGAGGGCTCTGGAGGCGGGGTCAAAGAAACAGAAGCACTTTGCACCTGCCAAGTGGGACTGCAGGCAGGGTGTGCTGAGGCCAAAAAGCCAGTGCCCAGAGTGGAGAGGGGTCCAGCAGGTGAGCGGGGACACATGAGAGGGCTGGGCAGCAGGTGAGGTCACCCTGGTGGTCAGATCCCAACTCTGTTGTAGAACCAACCAGACTTGCTTTGGATGTAGGTGAAACAGAAATAAATGAATCAAAGACGACCCAGACTTCTGGCTCCAGCAGGGCTGTGTGCGCTGGCGGCGCAGTTTGGGAGTCTAGTTTGGGGGCTGTTGGATCATCACTGTCCAGGGAATGTGAGTCAGGAATTCTGCAGAGACATTGGTGAGGTCTCACCAAAGAGTCTGACCAGACCAATCCTCAGAGGCTTCCAGAAGGAGCGGTGGCTAAAGAGAACTCCAGAGGCAGGGGAGGGGAGGCACTTGCTTGGCCAAATCTAAAAATCTGAAGGATCTTCCTGCTGTAAAATGATGAACTCCTGATGAAGATGTACTTGTAACTGCAGATCCCACAGCAAAGGGCAGGCCAGGGCCCCCGGCCCACCCGGTGCTGCTCCCTGTTCTGTCTCCTGAAAATGGGCCAGAACGTGGGTTTGGGGGCTGGCACCCTGCCAGCTCTTCCACTAGGATGGCAAAACGTGAACTCCGCATGCAAATGACAGGGCGTACCAGGAGACATGCTGCCATGGTCAACTCTGTGGGCACCACTAGCAGAACTTGAGTCCCCAAGGATGGCTAGAGTTCGCACGCTTGGGTGTGAAGTGGGATGGGCTAAAAAGCAATGTGTGCACGTCCTACAACAGAGCTGGTCAGGGCGCCTTGAAGCCACCAGGCCATGGAAATGAGGCAAGAGTGAGGAGCTGTCCCAGATCAGAGCAGATGAGGAGACGTGATGACCGAATGCAGTGTGAGATCCTGCACCAGCAAAAGGACACCACGGAAGACCTGGTGAAATCCAGCTGGGGTCTACAGTTGAGTTGATGGCAGTGTCCCAGCGTTAGTTCCATAGCTGTGACAGACGTACAGATGTGGAAATGTAAGATTTTAACATTCAGGGAAGCTCTGTACTATCTTTGCAATGCTTCTGCAAATCTAAAATTATTCTAAAATAAAAAGCTCATTAAAAAAGTAAAAGGCATGAGAGACCATCAAAAATGGCACTGGATGTTACATTAGTTTCTGGGGCCCCTGTGACAAAGGACCACAAACTGGGGGGCTTCAAACAATAGAAATGTAGTTTCTCACAGTCTGGAGGCCAGAAATCTGAAATCCAGTCGTCGCAGGGCCTCTCCCTCCAGAGGCTCAGGGGAGGCCCTTCCTCGTTCTTCCAGCTTCTGGGGGCTCCAGGCGTCCTCGCTTGCGGCCACATCACCACAATCTCCATCTTCCATCTTCACGTGGCTTTCTCTTCTCTCTGGCTTTTCTCTCTCTGAAGGACATTTGTCATTGGATTTAGGGCCCACCCTAAATCCAGTATGATCTCACCCCGAATTCTTTCACTTAATTACATCTTCGAAGGCCCTTTTCCCAATGAAAGTCACCTTCACATCCACAGGTTCCCCAGGTTAGGACGTGAACATAGCTTTTCAGGGACCGCCTTTCAACTGACTAGAGAAGATAAGGCTCAAAAGATTAGAAACAGCTGGAGAGAGGATCAGTCAATTGAAAGCTGTGAAGAAATTACCCAGAATGCAGCGTAAGCAGATGGAAAACCTGAAAGCTAGAATTCTAGGAATTATCTGGTCTAGCTGAGTTCTAATAGGAGACAAGGAGGGAGACACAAGATCACAAGAGGATTTTCCAGAAAGTGACAGGACAGAAATCATAAGCAGGATGAATAAAAAGACGTCCGTGCCCTCAACACATCGTAGTGGAAGTGTGAAAGAGCCCCAGAACAGAAGAGATGGCCCGCACAGTGATGGCAGATGGACAGCCGCGAGCACGCTGGAGGGTGTGGTGTGAGAAGGCAGCTCCAGTGAGGGAAGGAAGCGACCAGCAGTGGGGATTCCATTCCGTTTCCCAGAGACAGGACACCCTCAGGAACGGAAACTAAGCAAGGTCACCACCCGCAGACCTCCTCTGCGCTGCTTCAGGAAACAGGAAGCTCCCCCAGGAGGCAGCTCAGAGAGAAATGGACACGCGTGTAGGTAAAAACGTTTAAATGCCTAATTTGAGAGAGAAAAAAATGAGAACTGAATTATTAAATATTATCAAAATGGGGCTGGGGTTTTGCATTTTACAGGAGGCTGGTGTTACCTTTAGGCTGTATTAAATACTTATGTTAACACTATTAGGGCGTTAGAGGGAGAATGAAACAGGAGAAAAACCCAAAATAAATGCAAAATAGCAGGATAAGAGGATAAATAAGAAGATAGACTCTCAAATGTGAGGCATTCAAACAAGCACACGTGGAATAAGCATGACAGCCTCGAGATCGGGCTTTTTAAAATACATCTCTATACTGATGAACAGACTTCAACTCCAGGGTATGTAAAAGTTGCCAGTAAAAGGACAGGACGAGAAATCCAGGTGTAAGTCTTGATCTGGAACATTCCGCATGACGCAGCCCTAACCCGCAGGGCGCTGGGGCCATGGGAGGCGCAGCAGCTCAGAAGCAGAGGGGACGCGGCTGCAGTTTATGCACAGGAGCGTTTCTCAGAATTGACCAAGCCCAGCCCCAAGGGAAGCCTCCGTTGCTCAGAACCGGGATCACACAGACCGTGTAGACAAAAGTTCAGTTAGGTTTGAAAATGCTAAGAAAACTGATGAGAGCGGCTTTGAAGTAATTCAGGAGTCGAGACAAATCGTGGGGCGGACCCCTTCCCC
>NC_060275.1:67158196-67159488 GCF_021613505.1 Equus quagga | reverse complement strand
CGGCTGGTTCTCTCTTCTGATCCCCTCCACGGGGCCCCGGTCATCTGCCAGACCACCCTCCTGGACTGGCACCGCCAGTCCCCTGGGCTGGTGGTCCTCAAACCCTGCTCATGACCCGGCACCTCTGGCTGAAGGCCCCATCATCCTCTCAGAGTGCTGCTGGGTCTACTGGCCATCGAGGGGCCCTCAGCTGACCTGTCGGATGACACCCCCACTTCGTACGCCCACTTCCACCTCCACCGCACTTGCGGCCGCTCTGCTGTGTCTGAAGAGCAGTGACCTGCACGTGCAGCCCTTGCTGCTGCGCCAACAGGGGCCACAGCGTCCTCAGCGGTGCCCACCAGTGCCAGCGTGCCCGATCTCCCCGGACTCACCCCTCTCCTCAGTCGCCAACTGCCCTCACCATCGTCCCCTCAACCCATGACCTGACCTCCGTGTCCCCAAGAAAGCAGGAGTGGCCAGATGAGGACCTCTACCCTCACACTGGCTGGCCGGCTGCTTCCCTGGACAGTCCATCTCCCTCTGAGGCCACCGTCCTGGGCCAGGGATGCGCACGCTCTTGCCTGCTCCAAGCCATTCTGGTCAAGGAGAGAGGCTGCCCTCGGCCTTCGGCCTGCTTCCCTTCCCACAGCACAGCTCCTCCCTCCCTTCTCGAACCCTCCTCCCCTCCTGCCCTCCTCTTCCCGCCCCGAGACCACTTCTGTCCGGCTCCACCCAGCCCTTCTTGGCACTAAACCCGGGTCACCTCTCCATCTGTTTTTCTAATAACAGTTTTATCGAGATAGAATCCACACACCATACAACTTGCCCACTTACCATGTAGAATTCAGTGTTTTTAGTCCTTTAATGGAATTCTCCAGCCATCCCCACAGTCAGTTTTAGAACATTTTCATCACCCCCAAAAGAAAGCCCGCACCCAACCCGAAGCCCCTTACACGCCCACCACTCTGCCTCTGCCCCCATGTCCCACAACCCCCTCTTTGCCCTGATTCTGGTGCATTCTTTCTCCCTCTCTGGCCTCCCCTCCCCCAGGGCCCTTTCACTTCATCCCACCAACTCCCAAATTTCTCTCCCAGCTCACAGTGCTCCTCTGAGCTCCATCCTCTGTCTCCAGCATCTGCTTGACATTCCAAGCATCTTCTAAAATATCCAAAATCAACCCCTCCCCACCCCAAGCTGCCTCTCCTGAACATTGGCCCATCAGAAGTGATGGCAACTCAGGGTGGAAACCTTCCAAAACCCTAGGGAGCCCCCTCTCCTCCGTATCCTCGAGGAAACATCCAGAATACACC
>NC_060275.1:67118415-67158186 GCF_021613505.1 Equus quagga | reverse complement strand
GTATCCTCGAGGAAACATCCAGAATACACCCGGAGCCCCCTCTCCTCTGTATCCTCGAGGAAACATCCAGAATACACCCGAGTGGCTGCTTGCCCTTGTCTCCCCCCAGCCTCCCTCTCACCGATTCTCTTCCCCACAGCGTGCACTGTGCAAACCTAGTATCAGAGAGAGGCCACCCTCGCTGTCCCCGAATACGAAGACTGTTTTGGGGGGCAGGCCCTTGGGAGCTCGTGCACAAAAACCAACCAGAGTCATCAGGAAAGCTCTGATAAAAGGCACAGAGCGGGGGGTGCCGATCCCTGAAGGTATGGAACTTACTATAAAAGCGTAGGAATTCAGACAGCGCCAGAGCCCAGCTGAGTCCCTCCAACTTCAGCAAGTGATAAAGATCACCAGGGCAGCCAGCTGGAGAAAAGAGCGCCCGTGTGTCATTATTTGCTCTCAGCCTCCAGGGCAAACTCCCAATGGATCAAAGCGTTGATGCAGAAGTAGAAGCCGTTTAGGGGGCCGGCCACCGCCGAGTGGTTAAGTTCGTGCGCTCCACTTCCGCAGCCCAGGGTTTCGCCGGTTCGGATCCTGGGTGCAGACATGGCACCGCTCATCAAGCCACGCTGAGGTGGTGTCGCACATGCCACAACTAGAAGGACCCACAACTGAAAATACACAACTATGTACCAGGGGACTTTGGGGAGAAAAAGGGAAAATAAAATCTTAAAAAAAAAAAGCCGGAACTCAGACCAGAACTGAAGTGGGAGATCAATTACACTACGAGAAGACGCGCAAAGCTGGGAAGCCCACCGCTGCTCCACCCAAAGGACCATCAGGCAGAGCCGGAGATAAAAGGACAGATGGGAGGTCCACGTGGGGCTGATCTGTGACCTCACAGATAAAGGGCTCCTGCTCTTGGCAGCGAGAGAAAGATCAGTGACCCGAGAAAAGTGTGCAGGGGATGGAGGTGTCCTCCCAGGAAGGGACAGCCAGAGGTTCCAGCCCAAGGGGAGAGCCAGTTAAAGTGACCGAGACCATCTTCTCCAGGAAAGTCGTTAGGTTCTTACATGAAAGGGCCTCTGAGCTAGTGCTCCACAGCACCGAGGGCTGCAGGGACGGCAAGGCGCCCATGTGCGGGGGTCTGCGTGAGGCAAGAACTGGGGGGGGGGGTCCCCGGAGTGCTGGGTGCACGGAGTGTTCTGTGCTTTCTGATGTCTACATTATGAGAATATATTACTGGCTCAAAAAACGTAATACATCTACATATAAACTAGACTGTAGAACCCACTTCTGCAAAGAGACTGTCAGAGCATGTGCAAAGGCACGAAGACTGCCCGTAACTGGGAACAGGATTGGCCATGGCCATGACCAGCTGGCGGCAGTGAGATGCTGTCTCAGGTCCAGCGGGCCAGCAGGTTACACAGCATGCAGCCCCAGCAGTAGCAAAGGCAGGGGCAGAAACTCCCACCGGGTCCTGTAGGGGGGCATAGGCAGACCCCGGAGCTCGGGGCTCCTCCCAGTGGGAACCCCAGCGACCAGCAGGGAAAATGGAGCTTCCAGAGAGCAGCAGTTGCACAGGCGAGACCTCGAGCTGTGTTGCACTTGGGGGAAACTGAGGTGCAGGAGAAGACATCTTGATAGACAGTTTCAAGTGTGCAAACCACGCGCAGTGTTTAGAAGTTAGGGGTCTTTCTCTGGGATCTGAAGCTGGACACTTAGTGTATTGATTAGTTTTAAACATCAGATAACCTGTTTTAAGAACATGGAAGGGAAGTTGGGCTGTGGCAGTGTGGACAGAGGGTAGTGGATGGCGAATGACAGGAGCAAGGAAGCCTTTCCTGGTTGGGCTCTGAGCCGCCCAGGGTCACTGGAGCCGGGGGGAGCCTGCCCAGGTCGGAGTGGCGGGGACTCTGGCCAGCTCCGCCTCCCTGGGAAGGGAGGAGGATAAAGTGCAGGTTTACCGTGGTCGAGGCGGCGAGGTTAAGTCAGGCGGAGGCTGGTAGGTTTGCCCTCCAGCGGCTGTCCGGGAAGGATGGCGGGAGGGGAGAGCAGGGTTTAACTGTGGGGAGGAGCGGGGACGACGTGCCCACCAAGCGCGCCGCGGAGTCTTACGGCCGTGTGGGCAGGGAGCGCGCGATGCCGGCGCCTGGCTGGGAAAGAGATGTGGGGCCGCAGGGGCGTGGGGTCCCCAGGCTGACCTGCGCCGGGTTCTGGTCCGCAGGAAGCCGCTGAGGAACGGCCTGGTGAAGGACAAGCGCTTCTGAGCCCCTCGGCCCCCGCCCCCCCCCCCCGGACCCAGCCCCGCCCCGCCCCGCCCCCTGGCACCGGCCACGCCTCTTCCCGAGGGACCCCTGCCCCGCACCCCCGAGACCTCGCCCCCTGGGGTGGTCCCGTCCCGCTTCAGGGCCACGGCCACGCCCCCGGGGCCCTGACCCCGCCCAACCTCAGACCCCGCCCCGGCTCCTCCTGGGGCCCTGGCCCCGCCCCCAGCCCGCAAGTCTAGGGGCCCAGCGGCCCCTGAGAACTCGTCTGGTCGCCGCCTGCGAAGAAGATGCCACCGCCGCGCCGCGGTCCCGGCCGCCGCGTCCTTTTCCTCCTCCTGGCCGTGCTGCTGCCCTCGCCACCCCCGGCCCGCGCGCCCGCGCCCCCGGGCCCCGCCGCCGCCCTGCTCCAGGCTCTCGGGCTGCGTGACGCACCCCGGGACGCCCCCACTCCCCGGCCCGTACCCCCCATCATGTGGCACCTGTTCCGCCGCCGGGACCCCCAGGAGTCAAGGACGAACCTGCGGCGGACGCCCCCAGGGGCCACCCTGCGACCGTGCCACCTGGAGGAGCTGGGGGTCGCCGGGAACATTGTGCGCCACGTTCTGGACCGCGGTGAGTGGGGCCCGCGCTGGGGTTGTGGGTCCTGGAGGCTGAGACCCCGCTGGGCGTCCCGGGCCCGCCACGAGCCTCGAGCGCCAGGTCGGGGAGGCCAGAGAGACTCCCACTGTGCCCACCCCACGAGCAACCTGGGCATCCGCACTCCTTCCACTGCTCCCCGTGGGCACTTGCGTGGCCCGGGAAAGCGGTCCTAAGGCCAGGCTCCTTCGCACCAGGCAAGGCCCTTGCTTGCAGCTGGAGCCCTGCCCCCACTCCCTCACTTCACACCATTTGATGCCTTCCTGCAGATGCCACCCCGCCCCGGCATCGCTTCCCCGCGGGCCCCAGGCGTTCGCTCATCTCGCCCGGCTGCCTGTGTTCCCAACCGGGGGTAGGCCGACCTGCGCGGGGCAGGGCCTCTTCTTTGCAAGCGATGCCCTGCCCCCACCCCATCTCCCCGACACCCGCAGCTTCACACCATTTGACGCCGCCTAACAGATGGCGCGCCCCTCGCCCCGCCCCAGGCGCTCACCTTCCCCTGGTCCCCAACTGAGACCCCTCGCGGGCAGGTCGGGTACCGTGCGAGGACAGCGCGAGCCCACCCCTCTCCCTGCCTCCCCAGGTGCGCCCGCCCGGCCCCCGGAGCCCGCTTCGGCCGCGGGGCACTGCCCCGAGTGGACCGTCGTCTTCGACCTGTCGGCCGTGGAACCCGCCGAGCGCCCGAGCCGGGCCCGCCTGGAGCTGCGCTTTGCGGCGGCGGAGGCGACGGCGGGCGGCTGGGAGCTGAGCGTGGCGCGGCCGGCCGAGGGCGCTGGCCCCGGGCCGGTGCTGCTCCGCCAGGCGGTGCCCGCCCTGGGAACGCCGGTGCGCGCCGAGCTGCTGGGCGCCGCCTGGGCCCGCAACGCCTCGGCTCCGCGCAGCCTCCGCCTGTCGCTGGCGCTCCGCCCCCGGGTCCCCGCCGCCTGCGCGCGCCTGGCCGAGGCCTCGCTGCTGCTGGCGACCCTCGACCCGCGCCTGTGCCACCCCCTGGCCCGACCGCGGCGCGAGGCCGAGCCCGCGGTGGGCGGGGGCCCCGGGGGCGCGTGTCGCGCGCGGCGGCTCTACGTGAGCTTCCGCGAGGTGGGCTGGCACCGCTGGGTCATCGCGCCGCGCGGCTTCCTGGCCAACTACTGCCAGGGCCAGTGCGCGCTGCCCGCCGCGCTGTCGGGACCCGGCGGGCCGCCCGCGCTCAACCACGCCGTGCTGCGCGCGCTCATGCACGCGGCCGCCCCCGGCGCCGCCGGCCTGCCCTGCTGCGTGCCCGCGCGCCTGTCGCCCATCTCCGTGCTCTTCTTCGACAACAGCGACAACGTGGTCCTGCGGCACTATGAGGACATGGTGGTGGACGAATGTGGCTGCCGCTGACAAGAATGGGCGGGGACGGGGCTCAAAAATAAACACGGCGTGGTCCGCTCAGCCTCCAGCCTCTCTCCTCGTCCTGTCCCTCGGGGCCGGCACGTCCACGGCCGTGAACGATCAGTGTGAGAGGGAGTCCTACAGAGGGCCGGGTTCCTGGAGTCCCGTCTCCGTACGCCCACCCTGTGAGGGGCCAGGTACCCCGGTCCCGCTGCGCAGACCCCGCCTGTCTCAGCTTTGCCAGGGGTGACCCACAGTACTGCCCCCAACCAGCCAGGCCCCCAGAGCAAGCGCTCTGCCACCTCCCTGCACTTTATCGAGCCCCGATGTGAAGGCTAGAGCTGTTTGTTAAGATTTTATTGGTGACAAAAGAGCTTCAAACAAACTGACCAAAAATCAAGAGTTACATTGCACGTGGTACAGATGTGCCTCGACTTGGAAAACTCAGAGGAACTGCTGCTGGAAGGCAGAGGATGACGCAAACAGCACGAAGGGGAGGCAAAGCATTCCAAGGAGGGAACAGGGCAGGCCGGGTGTCACACAACGGGTCACAGCGGAAACCTACCCAAGCTCTGCGCCTCTATGCAGCCTACCCAAGGCAGGGGACCCGGCAGCCCCACAGCAGTGGTCATAAATAAGAGGCCCGCCAGAGGAAGGTGGCCTGTGTCCCCATCTCCGGTGAACAAGCTGCAATCTAAAGGCTCTGGGATGAGGGCCAGCACAGCCAGACGGGGAGGGGGAAGCTGGGGGGTGAGGGTCACCAGGGCCTTGGTAGGCAGGGGATGGTCCTCAAACAGCTGGCCACCAGGGAGACTAACACCCCTCCGCAGTGTGTGAGGCGCTAGGGGTGGTGCTCTCAGCCGCCACCCAGACTCAGGCCCCCCACCGGCTCGTGGGACTAACTCCGCAAAGCCCCTTCAGCGCAGCCCGACTTATTTCTGAAACATACTCCTTTTCCCCAACGCAGAACCCGCCCCACTCGGTGAAGCTGTGCCCGCAGGCAGAGGGGCTGCAAACTCGAAAGGGGGGGTGGAGACAAGGGGGGCAGGTGCTCTGCGTGGTCTAACCGGCCACAGGGATGTGGGCGCCTCCCTGGGGATGGGTCCTCTTGGCCGCTGTCCTCTGCCAAATCCTCAGGCAGGACTCCGGGGAAGCAGCCTGGCCGCCCCTGGCCTCGCGGCCGGCCTGCGGGGCCTCCCACGGGCCGAGTCCACCGCGCAAGCGAAGCGCTTTGCTTCTCAGAGTCCAGCGGGGACGTGGCGCCGCCGGCCCGGGATGGTGCTCCCTCACTGCCTGACGCATGGGGAGAAGCTGCTGGAAGCTAAAACTGAAAACAAAAATCCTCCTCTCCATGGAGTCACAGGTGTTGATCCTAATCACGAGTTGTGTCGGCTCGTTTAAACTTCGTTTCTGGAAGGTTCTTGCATCTCCCAGGTCCACCACTAAGATTTGAGAGACAAACTCAGGAAAGTATATTTTTCAGTACTTCTTTGAAAGAATCTTTAAAAAACAAACAGAAAAACCCAAAACACCGTATTCTCCTTAAATGAAAACCTTAGAACACAGGCAGCGTGGCCTCAGCGGTCTGTTCGGGAGCCGGCCGGTGTGGACAGGACCCGCACCTCCTCAGGCCCTCCCGGCCGGGCTGCCGCCTGCAAGGAGCCTGCTCAGCACAGAAATGCAAAAGTGTTTCCTGCTAAAACGTAGTCCCCTTTCAATAAAAGAGAAAAAGAAAACAACAGAGGAAAGGGCTACTCTGAGATGAGGGTCCTCCTCCGCCGCCCCGGTCGCAGGCCCAGGTGTGGACGGGCGAGCGCCGGCCTCCTCGGCGAGCGGGCTGGCAGGGCTCGGCGGGCTCCGCGGCCGGCCGGCCGCTCCCTCTCCTTCTCCTCGCCGCCGCCGCGTGCCAGCAGTGGGCGCTCGCTCCGCCTCGGGCTCTCTCCCTCGGGCTCCTCTCCCTCTCCTGTCGCTCACAGTGGTGCTTCAGTTTTAGCAGTGGAAAACAGGTATCCATTTATTTTTATTTTTTATTACCCAGGATAAGATGCTGATGGACTAAGCCACAGAGCTTAGCTCTTCTGCCGCCACCTGTGGGGAAGGAGGAGGAGGGCACGAGGCTGTGAGAGAAGGCAGGGGCCCAGCTCCGGTTGGCGCGGGGCTTTCTCCGCACCTGTGTTCTCACCTGTGACACGGGACTTCAGAGGCTGGCCGGGTGACTTCCCACCCAAAGAGAGAAGGAAGCTGAGAGCTAAGGCGACTGAGTCTGCACTGTAGCAACAGCACCCCACTTTCCCACGCACCAGCGGGGGGCCCAAAGCCCACACTTGCCCTGCTCTGGTCAGGTGGGACAGGGAACCATGCACAGGGCCCTTGCAGGCACCCAGAAGCACCTCCTCCACAGGTGCCCATGCATCTGGGGCTGGGACCCAGCACCCATCAGAGAGGAGTGGGTGGTCCTCCTTATCGCCCACCTGGGTGGCAGCTGCAAGCCCACATCCACTTTCCCAGGGAGCTCTAGGACTCTCTCAGGAGAGGACTGTGACACAGGGAGGTATGCATGAAGCTCATGCCCCCCTGCCACCGTGAGCAGAGGCACAGGGACCTGAAGTGACAGGTCACAGGATGAGCTGGCCCCTCAGGGACTTGGATCCCAATCCCATATTTCCCAAATTTCCCCACAAGTCCAGATTCCCAGTGAAGACCTCCTCCAGGGGTTAGCTTGCCTTCTAGTACTGGGACAGCCCCGTCACTCCACCGTGCTGGTACGCCCGCTCTCCCTGGTACGTGGAGTCTTGTGACAGCGCCACATCGATCTGTGACTTAAACTCATCACCAAGGTAACTGTCCTGAAAGACAAGGTCGAGGAGCTGAGCACCCAGCCAGAGGATGCACGCACATGCTCCCAGGCTTCAGAATCTACTCCTCATCCAGTCCCTCAGAAAAATCTAGAAAACCATGTCCTCAAGTGCCAGGAGACCCACACTGGTTACCTCACTGTAGGAGACAGGTAACTCAGACCAGCTGCCTAGGACTCTTCTGAAGGGCAGTGCTGGGGATGGAATGTTCTAGACCTATGGTTCCACTGCTAAGGGCACGCCTAAGTAGGAGACCATCCTCCTCCTGAGTCTTCAGGGTGAGTGTCGTGAGGTCCGTGTGTGGGGAGAGGGCTCCCTGGGCTGGTCTGACTTCTTGCAGGTGTGAGGTGTGCCCAGGTCAGGTGCTGGCTGGCTGCTCACCTGGGACAGCTCGGGCTGCGAGAGGCCAGGCTGGCTCATCTGGGAGGGCTGGCTCATGGAGATGTAGCCCTGGGTCAGTGCCCCCTGTGAGAAGGGCTGCGATGCCACATCCTGGCTGGCCTGGCTGTTGGGAAGAGTCGTCTGGCTGGGTCCAGGGAGCCCAAAGCGGTTCTTCTGGCGCCCCCCACGGCCAGTCTTGCCTTTCGGGGTGCCCCGGCCTGAAAAAGAACAGTCCAGGGCTCCCTGGAGGAGGTTCTGACGCCCACAGCAAGCACGCCCGCTCAAAGCCCAGATATGAGCAAACTCTGACGCCAGCATGCGTTTCCACGCGACGCTGCTGGGCACTCACCTGCAGCTGGCCCGTTAGCTTGTCCGAAATACCCCGGGGGTGGCATGGGTGGCATGACCAGGTTGAAAGGGATGGGAATGTTCATGGCAGCCACATGGCTGGGGCCGGCACTGATCATGCCAATCTGGTCGTGTGTCTGGAAGTACATGTTTGAGGGCCGGCCTGCAAGACATGAGGGGGACAGCAGGCATCAGCAGCCCCGTCCAAACAAGCCTGCCGCCTGCCCCCAGCCAGCTGGGCTGCCGCGCCCTGCACTGCCTGCCTGCCCAGCGCTCCCTGGTGCCCCCAGAGCAGAGCTGCCTGGAGCCGACTCGCACCACTCAGCTGCCTCTCTCAAAGGCCTCCGCGGGCTGGCGCCGGGCAGGCATCTTTGCTCCCAGGGGATTCTGAGAACCACTGGCCTTACAGGAATATGAAAAATCAAAAGCAACACTGCCTTTCCAATTAACAAAAAGTCCTTTTTATGGCAAGGTTTATATTCACATGGCACAGCCTCCCCTTCCTGCCATGTCAAAAGCAAGAAAACGCCTAAGCTCGAAAGTGCAGCGGGTCCTGCTGCAGGCAAGGCCCCCGGGGCGCCCCTGGGTCTACGGACCTTCCCAACCTGCGCAGAGCTGCCTGGGCACTGGCAGGCCAAAGGGAGCCGGAGCACAAGAGCGGGATCTTCCGGGCTGGCCCACAGGGGACTCGGGGATCAAGGAGGGACCCAAGACACCCCCAGCTACACAACATGGTGACTCGCTGGATGCAGCAGCAATTTAATGATGATTTGTCATCATTAAAGAACGTAATCCACAGTCTGAGCCCAATAACCAGGAGAATACTGGGACAACGAAAGGGGGCTTTTGCAAAGCGAACGGGAGACAGCAGCAGCTGGAGTGCACCAGCCCTCAGGGAGGACAGCCAGCACACAAGGGGACGAATCCCAAGGTAAAACATGGGCAGGGGGCACCAAGCACCTGGGCAATACAGTCCCCCTCTGTGGAGGCTGGCACAGGCAGGAGGCGGCGTGCCAGGCTCAGCCGTAGGACAGAGACCCCACACGGGAAACGAGGAACATGCACCTAACCCTGAAGTCTCACAGAGGAAGCAGAAGCTTCAGGAAGGCAGCAAAACCCAAAAGGAGGCTGCAGGCTCCCTGAAGGAGCTGCATCGTGACCTTCCTTGAGAAGGTAAGCCAAGGGCAGGGGCAGGGCGCACAGGCCCGGGGGCCCTGGGACCAACAGGCGGAGCTGCAGGATCTGCTGAGACACCGCCATCCGCAGAGCTGTGTGAGTCAAAACCTGCCAGAGACCAATTCTTCCATTTCAGACGAGGGAAGCTGAGAAGGACTCTGTCAGGCGGGTTTGTGGACTGTGCATGGGAGGCCACCCGAGGAGTGACAGGGCCGGAAGCTGCAGGCGTGGGAACGGTCAACACCCAACAGGGCCCGCCAGCCCCCGCAGAGCAGACTCACCCTGGCTGCTCCGGTCATAGACCGATCCTGGGATAATGGCCTCCCGGGCATCATACATGGCTGTCGTCATAAAGCGGGCTCCCTGCAAACAGTTTAGGTGGGTGAGGAATTTATCATCTCCACGCAGGAAGAACTCTCCAGAGATCTGGTGGCCAGGGTGGTGGTGGGGCCGCGTGAGGCCAACCCTGAGGCCTGCTGACTTGTGTGCTTTGGGTATTGCTGGCCCCTCCTCAACCAGCCTGGCTTTTGACGCTGAATGTTTCAGTCTCTGGGCTTCTGCTCAAGTGGCAGCGCACCCCCTAAGCCCCCCAGAGCACCCAAGTTCACAAGGTTTCCTAACTGCCTGTGTCCCACTTCTAGATGCCACCCATGACTTGGCATCCCCTCAGGCTCAGGCCAAAAAGGCCTCAGAGCGCTGGGAACACCTACACAAGGGCTCCGCGGGGAACAGCACGCACCGCTCCTGTCCACACCCCAGGGTGCACGTCCACCCTCAGCTCAGGCTCACCACCACTCACTGCCTTGTGCCCAGAACACTGGCTTGGGGAGAAAGGGGTTCCCGGCCAGCACTGCCTTCCTCACCCCTCCCTGCCCTGCTCCGAGACCCCTCTGTGGACGAGAGCAGGGCTGGCCAGGGTGTGCTGGGGACTAGTGGATCCTGACTCCCAATTTCTGGGGTGTGTGGGTGGCCCCTCACCCGCTGCAGTGTTACTGAGCCCTCGAAACAAGGGAGGGATCACAGGCTGCTGATTAGGGTCAGAGTGTCTTACACAAGATGAGATGCGAGAACTTTCCCTCCAGCTCATTCTGCCTCAGGTGGCGGCCCTGAGGTGGGCCCTGCACCCCTCCCTGCTGCCCGCGCTCACCGGGTTGATGGTGTTGACCAGCTTCCTGGGCTTGCTGAACTGCATGAGGCTCTCCCGCAGGTTGTTCAGGGGCCCTTCCACCAGCACTTTCTGCTCCTTGTAGTAGTTCAGCAGGTGGTTCCAGAGCGGCTGCTTGGACAGGGCCTTTGGGTTGCCCACAATAATGACCCCGTATCTACAAAGTGGGGGCACAAAGAGTGCGGTACTTAGGGCCGCACGGTGACCAGAGCACTGTGCAGAACAGTCTGAGGCAAGGCCGAACCAACTCAAAACCCAAACCCAAACATCAAGAGCCAAGCTGGGCAGCTCTCCTGGCACCACGTCCACACAGCCCCTCACCACGCAGGAGCCCTAGGGGGCCACCAGACTACACATCAGGCCAGCTGGGCATCCTGGGCCACTCTCAACCTCCCTGCCCAAACACCTGGCCTGTGGCAGCGCCTACCCTGACTGCTGGGGATGGGCGGGGACATTGCTGGCCATGGCGACCCCACCAGAGCCCACCCACAGCTGCTGACGCTGCCCTTTGGGCCATTTATGGGTGGATTTCTGAGTAGCGCAGATGTCAGAACAGCTCAGAGACGAGTCTCCTCGTCTGCAGCCACGAGGCGGCCTCTTGGGCACCAGGTCATCAGCCACCTCAGGGACCCTGACAGGCCAGGGTACAAAACTCGATGCCCAAGCCTGGGCCTAGGTTCCAGTGGACGCTTGCCTTCACCCAGCTGTGTCAGGGACCCCTCCTCCAATGCTGGCCACCAAACAAGAGGGCACCACGGAAAGGGGATAACAAACGAAAACCAAGGTACCCTGAGGGGAAAGGAACCAGCCTATGAACATGAGCCCCACTTCTGCCTGGCACGGAGATGGCTATTGTCTGGGGCCACAGAGGGCCACCTATGTTCTCTGGGTCCCTTCTGCTAATGTGACTTTTTCAAAAGTTACGTTCTAGAGCCAAAATAGACAAGGACACCAAACATTAGACTCGTGGACTAAAGACTCGACAGGACACACTCCCTGCTGCCGCTGCGTTTGACTTTCCCGCGAGACCCAGGCTCAGAAAACCATGAGAACGTGGAAACAAAGACGACTCCCTGGTGAGACATTCTTTCTGAACTGCTGCTAGGAACTCTCCAACCTCCGCCACCGGCAAACTCCACTCACCGCCAGCCCCAGGTGTAGCTGGGACATGAGGATTAGTAACCAGGAGGAGAACCAGGCAGCAAGCGGCCTCTTGGGCCGGGCCTCCCAGTGCCCAGACCCCACGGGAAGTCTCAGAAGGAACCCCGGCAGAGGGTGGCACCTGCCCCAGCAGGACCAGCAGCACTCAGCCCTCCATACCGCGCTCTGGTCAGGGCCACGTTAAGTCGCCTGGGGTCGTTTAAAAAGCCGATGCCTTGGTGTTCGTTGGCGCGCACACAGGAGAGGATGATGAAGTCCTTCTCGCGCCCCTGGAATGCATCCACACTGGCGATCTCCACCTCCTGCAAGGGGCACACGGTCACGGTCAGCCAGGAGGCTGCCTCCAAAGACCCCGAGACTGCGTGAATCATTTCAAGGTACACCATCGAATCCCACCACCGAGCCTGGGACCGGAAGCCCATAGAGCCGTGGGCTGCTCACTGCGCCTCCACTGCAAGGAGTCAAGGCTGGCCCAGCAGACGGGCCGGGCGTGCACCTGATAGAGCTTGGTGTGCAGGGAGCCGCTGAACTGCATGTACTGCACCAGGTAGGAGCGCTGGCCCTCGTAGGGCGTGATGATGCCGATCTGGTCCGGCTTGGCACCTGCCTTCAGCAGCTTTGTGGTGATCTTCTCCACATTTGCGGCTTCCGTCCTAAGAAAGCCAAGCTTTCAGTGCCTGGGCTCCACCTGTGGGCTCTTGAGGCCCACGGCTGGAGGCTGAGGGAGGCATGGGGCAGCTCGGCCTCCAGTGCGACCCCGTAAAGGCCCAGCCCAGTGCCCCATCCTTGACCGAGGGAGTCACAAGGGGCAGAAAAGGCCCACACATGGCCTTAGAAAGGACCTGCTCAACATGAGAACATGCACTGAAAAGACGAGGGGGAAACAGAGGGTTGGTTTAGGTGTCTGAACAGAATGGGGATGAGGAGGACATGGCAAAGTTTCAGCACCACGTTAACAAAAACCCAGCAGGTTAACGGCCACTCACCAAGCTGCCACCAAAGCCGGCAGATGCTATGGGCGAGTCTCTGCTCACCTGTTCAGGTAGGAGGTGCCCGAGCTGGCGATCTCCTCCTGGCCCTGGGTCACGTAGAAGAACATTGGCTTATCAGGTTGGGGCCACTGGAAGTCAAACCCCTTCTTCACACGGTCCGCTGTCGTCAGGGAGGGAGAGGAGGCAACACTTCACATCAGGGAAGAGCGAGCCAGTCTCCACTGAGCTGAGACGGAGCAGCACAGAGGCTGTGCCAGCAAGGGCAGAGGCGACGCAGCAGAGCAGGAAACAGAAGGCTCCAGGCAAGAGACTCAGGTCTGCGAGGCCCTGGAGAGGACCCCTGAGCCAGTCCCCTGCCCGAAACACTCAGGACTGAATGACTCTGCACACGACATCAGTACCGTGCCTGACACAGAGCCAGCTCTCGCTGAACAGATCTGTCAGCGCTTCTGCGGCCTGTTTAAGAATCTTTGCCCACCCCAGGGTCACGAAGCTATTCTGTTTCCTTCTAGAAGCTTTGCTGCTGTACATTCAAGAACCTATAAGCCCCTCTAACCGGCTCTTGTGGGTGCCTGGTGAGCTGTGCCCACCCTATCACAGAGCAAGGCCTGAGGATGGGTGCGTCTGCCTCTGGGTCTATCCTGGGCACCCCACCGACAGCATCTCAGTGACCGCAGCTTTGTATTCGTTAACTCATGACATCTCCTAGGGTGAGCTGCCACCTTCTTCAGGCCCTCCCCATTCCCCTGTTTGTCCTGGCGGTCCGGTGCACAACTTTAAAAGTCACCTTGTCAACTAACACAGCCCACCCATCCCTTTGGGATTTTGACTGGAGCTGCATCAACGTGAGAAAACTGGCATTTCTGCACTGCAGTCCCTCATATGGATGAAGGAAGCCTGGCCCGCAGGACTGCACTGCATGGTCTCCTTCATGTCAAGCTAAGGCAGGGATCGGCTGGTGAGCCTGGCGGCCTGTTAGCCCAGTGGCAAACGTTGAACCGTCTGCTGAGGGCAGGGGCTGGTCTGTAGCACCTGCCAACTGTTGTGGTGTAAACACTGATGCCACAGCTGTGTCAGGCTACTCGTGTCACTGGGTCTGGGCTGACACCAGCACTGCCCTGGAACAGGGTCATCTCAGGGCTGAAAGGGGCTCTGGGAGCTGGTCAACGATGTTTTTGGGTTCAGGTGCTGGCCACATAGATGTGTTCACTTAGTGAAAACTCACTAAGCTGGATGGTTAAGACTCAGGCACTCCTTCACATTTCAATAAAGAATGTTTACAGATACAGTTTTGGGTGCTGACCATGTGCTGGGCCGTGATGACACAGCACTGAACCACCACCACGGGCCCTGCCCTAGGGATCTGACGCTGTGGAGGAGGGTCTGAAACAGTGCTGAGCAGTGGCTTTCCCAATGAGTGTCAATGGCGACAGAGAACCATCACCAAGCTTCTGTGGCCTGGCCCTTCCTAACCCCCTTGCTCAAGGGACCGGCAGAGCCTAAGTGTTGTGGTGATGCTAACACTGGCAGCAGCCCCTAGGACCGCAGCACGCAGCAGCGGAAGGGCCCTGCACAGGCACGCCCTCAGCCTCAGAGTGAGCCCCACAAGGCCAGCGCGGCGGCTGTTGGCATCAACAAGACGCTAAGTTAGCAGTTCTCAAACACTCGTCTCGGGACCCCTCACAGTCCTGAAACCAGACGAGGCCAGACAGCTACTGTTTCTGTGGACTCCATCTACTGACATACACTGTATTGTAAGACTCAGAAACAAAACATTCATTAATTCATTTAAATATTAACTTAAAAATAGTTTTGAATGAAAACTAACTATATTTTCCATTAAAACAGGTATTTAGCACATTTTTGCAACCTGCTTCACTCTCCGGCTCACTCTGCTTCTGCCCGCGGTCGGTCCCGAGAGTCCTCACAGGTGGCCGGCCTCCCAAACACACACAGTTGGACGAGGGCAGAGCGTTCCATCGCCTTGCCCCTCAATGTGGAATTCTGCCCGATTCTACACCAAAAGCGGACAGGAGGTCACCCTGAAGAGTCAGCTCTACTGTGCCCTGTGCCCACACGGCCTTAGACCCGAGTGGCTTGGTGGCAGCCTCACTGTCCATTGGAATGGGAAGTGTCGCCGAGTCAAGCAGAGCTTCCAAAGGCTGACACACCTCAGACACACGTCACCACTACGGATCTCATCAGAAAAGCCGCTCAGCACTTGGAAGACTCAGTCAGCTCATGCTGGGGGTCATGAGTTTTCCAAAATTCTAATTTTCATTTGAACCCTCAGATTTTACCATAGGTGACAAATACTGTCAGTTTTCCTTGAAGGCACATGCTTACTTCAATCATGTTCAGAAAATGCCTGCCAAACCCCAGTTGGAATGACCAAACATGTCCATGGGTCCTTTCTTCAGGCACCTGCCAAGAGTCTTAGAATTTCCTATCTCAGCATAGGCAGCCCCATAAACGTGTGCACTCAGGAATTTAGTTAAACAGCTGCTCTTTACTTCTGCATCGCACGGTGCTGGCCAAGTGCATGTGGCAGTGACGACGCATGGCATTCAGGCAGCACCTTCCCGACTTGCACCAAGGCACCAGCCAGGCCCCAGCGTTGCTTCTGCACCATTGGCATGCGTGTCAGCACAAGGAAGGGGCACACGACGCCTCAGGGCTACTAAGAAAGTAACTTTGACCTCGGTCTTGCAGACTCCCAGGGCCCAAGCTTTGAAAACTACTGAGAGGAGGGACGGGAAGGGGCGCTCAGCTCTGCTGCCTGCCATTGTGTGTGCCACTGTGTGAGACAAGCCCCTGGAGTGAATTCTTGTGTGGCGACTCTGAGTTTTAGGAGGATGTGGGCTCCTCCTCACCCACAACCCAAGGACGTCCCACATTCCAAAGTGGACATCCTGTCCCACTGACCACAGCATCTCTCCAGGCATCCCCTAGACACAAGTGGTCACTACATAAGGCCATTGAGGAAGGCAGTGACAGCAGGTGTTATCTCCCCAGGCACCCCCTCTGGCCTGAGCGTTACCTGCAGTGACGCCGTTCTGAAGAGAGCCCTCGTAGAAGATGTTGGACGGGAAGGCACTGAGCGCAGGGTGCATCCGATACTGGACCTGGAGGCGGATGGGACGGATGCCCAGCACCACCAGGCGTTCGAAGAGCGACTGGGACAACCCGGCCTTGGCGGCCTTCTTGCACATCACAACAGGGCCCAGCTGGCAGTGGTCGCCCACAAGGATCAGCTGCAGTAAGAAGCCCACACAGGTGAGAAGCTCAAGCACCAAACAGCCTAGATACCCACTCACGGGGGCCACAGGGGCCCTTCGTCCGTATAATCACCCAGCCACGTGAACTCAAGAGATAAGACATGGACTGGGTGTGGGAGAATCGCTCACCACGTACACCAAACACAGACTCACACTCAGGAGCCACATGGAGAGGCACTCTGTGTGGCGCCCACCTTTCAAAGGCCCCCTCAAAAGGCTGGCTGTCCATCCCTCTGTGCTCTACCAGGGCGTCACACAGCATTATAGGACATTTTAAAAAACAAACTTCCAGATTAAAATTACACAGAACCAGAACAGAAGAAAATGCAGGCCAGTTTTCAAATGAGACTACAGCAGATGCAACATGGCCCACCTGCTTGGCTCCGAGGACCACAGGGACCATGCACTCTGGTTCGGTGGCCTGGGTGCTTTCATCGATTAAAATGGACCGGAACTGCATCTTGGCGAGCCTCGGGTCGCCTGCACCCACACACGTGCAGCAGATGACATCTGCGTTCTGGGGAAGAGAGTATGCCAGGCGTCAGGCCCCTGGAGGTGAACGTTACCAGACCCCAAGGGGCAGACACAACAGGATGCAGGCACTATTCCGATCCACACCCTCCCTGATAACTGTGGAAGCAAGCTGCTCTCTGATGACATCTATATCCAGGCTGTGGCGACATTAACTTTTGAGTCCTAAGTGGCAGTGCTTCATTGGAGAAAACCTCTCAGCAGAGAAATGGCTGAGTGCCTCAAGACTGCCTCTGAGGGGCAGTGCTGAGCTGGGAATCCCATCCCCAGACTGAAATCCACTTCTGGTTGGTTGGGTATGAAAGACAAGAGAGAATGTCCCAGACCCACTGCAGCTCCCAGCAGCAGGGAGGCTGGCAGGAAGTAGAAACTACCTCCAAAATTATGTTTCAGGTACCCAGGTATCTCTAATTTCTTGACCACAAAGGAGTCAAATAAAGGAGGCATCCAAGTTCTCTTCTCAAAAGCAAAATAACAAGCGACTGAAGGGGCCATCATACGCTGACCGGATCCAAACAGGTCCTCTGGCCAAAACCAACCAACCACAACCCAAAGGCCCCAGGCCCGCTTCCCGGACAGTGCACCAGGGAGCTCACCATGAGCAGCTCCCTCTCGGCAGTGCGCTTCAGGGCCCGGTACCGCTTCTCGTCCGCAGACGACAGCTCCCCAGTCTCATCCTTCAGCTGCTGCAGCTTCTGGAGCTCCGGCATGCTGCAAGCACAGGGACATGTCAGCAGGCGTAGGAGCGGAGGGCTGCCAGGCTCCCGCACAGCGCCACGGGCTGAACTGACCAACACGAACAGGCTTGAGGCTGGTTACCGGACACCCACCTATCCATGTTCCTGATCTGGTTGTGCAGGGCGAGGAACGACACCGGGGAGTCGATAGCCTCACGGCTCTTGGCACACAGCCGCACGACTTTCAGCCCAGTCTGATGGATCTTCTCGGTCAGCTGATCCACGGCTATGTTACTCGGAGCACAGACGAGCACAGGCCTTCAACACAACGTGAGTGCACGTCTCAGTGCTCACCAGAGGAAGTTCAGGAAATGCTAATTAACCAAGACTACTGCTTTGAATCACAGGCAGTGGCGCCAGCGCACCGTCTAAGACTAAAGCCAGGAATGACACAATGCTGAAGGAGCTAGAACTTAGTGGGGCTGGAGCTTCCTGTCCCCTGCCCAGTTTTCACTCCACTCACGCAAAGAACTGTTAGTGACTGAGTCCCACATCGTCACCCTCCTGTGTGTACTATGAAGACTTTCTAAGCTCCGAGATGTGCCCAGGCACAGGACAAGCCACAACGCACCAGCTCAGTGCTGCCTTTACCAGAATAGCAGGCGTGCTTGTTAAAAGCAACCAGAGGCCAGATCTAACACAAATAATGTACAACGCAGATGCTGGGAAACCCGGCCCCAGAGACACTAGCACGCCCGCGATGGCCTGGCAGGCAGGCCTCCTCTCTCACCACCAGGGCCCTGCTGAGCCCTACCCGTTGCCTTGTCGAGCCAGGTGATAGACGATGGTGGCCGAGGTCACAGTCTTCCCCGTGCCAGGTGGTCCCTGGATCAGGCTCAGCGGCCTCTGCAGCACAGTCTTTACGGCGTAAACCTTCAATCAAGGACAAGAGGCAATTAAGGGTATAGATGCCCCGGGGTCCTGCCCACCCCGTGGGCTCTGTGGCGCAGGCCCATTCGGCCCCCAGGACAGGTGAGAACCTGCGAGTGGTTAAGGTCAGGGAGCCCCTGTGCCGTGAAGCGCTTTGGCAGCTGGCATTTGATGATCACGTCCTCCACCTCATGGCCGAGCAGTTTGTGGTAGATGTAGCCTGACACGGACGTCTCGTCCACAGCAAAGGTTTTCAATGCACTTTGCATCCTACAAAGAAAGCTCCAGGTCAGGAACATGCACCACTGCGGAGCCACAGCAGAGACCCGCCCTTCTGTGATGCAGAGAATCATCTGGAAGGTAGAGGTGGTAGCCATGCCAAGAGCAGGTGACTACAGAGCAGATGAAGCAGTGCCCCTGGGGGAAGACAGATGTACCTGTCAAACGAGGTTGACTTCCACACGAAATCCACCTGGAAGTTATGAGTCACCTCCACGGGTGCACCCACACTGCTCCGCAGCTCAATGGCAATCTCATCGCCATAATCTGTGCCTGAGTTAAGTGTCATTCTTACCAAGGCCAGGCTTACCTTTCTGAGGAGCCCTCACTCAGTTACTGAAGAGATAGACCCCTCCTCTGTGCCAAAAGCTAAAAGCGCAGCCAGTGAGACCCACGTTCTCCCTGTGATTCTGCCCATGGTGCCCAGGCCCACCGCAGCCTGCCCCACACCATTCCCGTGAGCCCCCAGGCATCACCCGGAGCCCTGCATGAAGCAGCCACGTCCAGGGCCTGGGTTCGGACTGTAAGCTTCTGCAGAGCCCTTGGATGTAGAGCTGGGAGCACCTCAGTCACAGGTAAAGCAGTTCTTCTTTCAGTTTATACAAAGGGGTGCCCTCAGAGTCCAACCGAAGAAAGGGCTCAGGACCTGAGACAAACACTACTCAAAGAGGCCACGCCAGCCCAGTACATCCCCAGGCTGCGGCCATGCAGAACACCCTTTCCTCCATCCATGGCCCCAAAACTGGTCTCCGAGGGGACCCACAGGCAAGTCTCCTATGCTCAGGTTGAGCTCAACAGAGACCTGGGCAGAGAGCAGCTGTGGGGTCAAGCCCCAGCACTGTTAGCCCACCATGGGAAGAAGGCTGAGGTCAACCTGCCAGGGCCGAGGTTCCTTCTGGCTCTCGCCCCTTCTCCCAGGAAGTCTCTTCCATCGGCACGCCCCCTACGCCACTGCATCCAACAGTGCTTGTGCCATGTGGACGCTATCAGTCCAGCCACCCTGGCCAGCATATGGGACCACCCAAGGTCACAGCATGTCTGCTCTCAGGCCCATGAACAGATGTGTGCACTCTGGGTACCTGCACACAACCCCAGACTTCTCAACTCCCCACGCCTACGCATGAGCTTCCAGGTGAGGTTCTTCAGAGACAAACTAACCTTGGAGAATCAGACTTAGGAGCCGGACATGGCAGGAGCCCTCCCTGAGAGCAGAGGCTACTCCTGATCACACACACTCTGGGTCACCCTCATCAATGCATCATTCGGCAGAAAGGAAGTAACCATACAAGTACCTTTCCCAGCCAAGGCTCAAGTCCTGGAATTTTCCTAAGAGCAGTGAAGGGTTGTGCCAACCAGCCCCCGCATCCAGCTGAGATCTGACACAGCCACGCGCACCCACCCACGGCCCTCCCGCCTCGTGTCCTCCCGACTGGCCTCTCCTGCTGCTGGCTAGCCCTTCTTGATACAAAGGATACTATCAGGGACCTTGATGACGTGGCCGATCCCTTTCCACAGGGGCGCCAGGTCCCCTTTGTACCGCAGGCATATCTCATCCCCCTGCATGAGCCGCATGTCTTACAGGGAGAAGACAGCAAGAAAAAGTCAGCGTTTTCAACACATGCCGAGACTGCCACCATGAAGATTCAAATTAAGGGACACTTTACAAGGGCAAAACTAGGAATTTTATGCTACTTATAGTCACAAATATTTTAAAACTTAAAATCACCTCTTAACCAAATTATGACTAAATCCTCATTACCAGAGTCAGTCTTGGGCAAAGTGAAGTAGGCGATTCTCTTCTTGTTAAGGCCCAGGTCCCACCTGACCGTGATGTTATCTTGAGTCTGAGCACACGAAAAATAAGAGCCCCATTAGCCTGTAACACAGACACGCCTGGACTCCTCGTGTCTGGGTTTCCAGAGGCATGCGCCCTATGGAGAACCTCACCAGCCATGATGTTGGGGTGCAGCAAGCAGCACCCCACAGCCTGAAACACCAACAAGGGCATATCTGGGAGAGAAACCATTAGGAGCCCCAGAACCCACATAAGATGACCAGGAGACCCCCACATGCCATCTGCTCTTGGAGGTCTGTGGAGGAAGAGAAGGAAGCCAACGACTGAGGACACGGCCCATGAGCCTCGGAACTCCTGCTTTCCAGACACACTCTTGGTGAGACTGGCACAAGGAGCGCCCTTGGTGTGCCACGGGCTCCTCAGGTCTGACTTTCGTGGCTGTGGGCAAGGGCTGGCAACCTGACTGTGAAGAATTTTTGTTGGATTTAAAATCAGAAAACGCTGAGGCCAGTGTTTTGCTCCGAGTGAAGGGCCGTCTGCCCACAGTTTGCTCCTTTGCCTGCCCTCAATCCGAGGGTCCATCTCCCTGGGCACTGTGCTTGGCCCATGGCAGCGTCCACAGCCTGCAGAGAAAACTGCCCTCCCCAGACCTTGGGAGACAGGCTTTGTTAAAACAACCGACCCCCCCCCACCCCCAACCCCCACACACATCACCTGGGACTCTTTCAGTTTCTTGTCATAGTCAGCCTCCAGCTTGACCAGAGGGCCAAAGATGTTCTGGTACTGGTAGGCGTCCTCGTACCGCAGGAGGACGTGCTGCGGCTCCTCGTCCACCCCTGGTTTCTCCAAGTCCTCTAAGGTGGCGGAAGGATTTTCCTAGAAGACAAGAACCTGCATCATGTCCCTGTTCTCACCGATATTCAATGTGAACTCTATGTGAGTTCACCAGTCACCAGATGGACAGGGCACACTCATCGCTTCTTAGAACGAGCCAACGCTGGGCTGACCTGGAGAAGGGCACCCAGGGGTCAAGGGTGTCTACCCCACAAGGAGAGCCCTCGTGTGGGGAGTGGATCATGCTCATGCCCCAGCTGCCGCTCCCGACCCTCCCCTACGGGGTTACACCAACAGGATGAATCTTGGTGAAAATACCCCAGGTACACAGCCCAATACACCTCTACCATCAAATGGGTGTGTTCTCCACCAAACGCCCAGCACTGAACTGGGAGACAGGACACTCTGTCCAGGCTCCCACAGAGACCACTGGTTTCTCTGGCTGTGTAAACAGAGGGGGAGGCTCGCCTCCCCATTTCCTCCTAACCCTATGCTGTGCCGACAGGTGCCATGCCCTTTTCTCTGACAAGGACAGAACGGTATCTGGCTATTTGGACAGAAATGGGGACAGTGAAATAACTGTGGCAACCTGGAAATCGAAGTGGAAAGGTACCTTGCTACACTATGCTTGAGAAATATTTTCACTTGCACTCAGTGAAAATAAATTCACATTTAAGATCTCTGATTATATGGGTGCTAACTAAAATTTCTAGCCTATTTATTAGAACTTCATCATAAAATCTAAGCAGTGAGAATCAGAGGGCTTCCATGGAGAACTGGGTCTGCTGGACAGGGTGGGAAACCCACTACGTGAGCCGGGAGCACCTCTCCCCTTCACTCACGGGGCTGCTCTGGGCCCCAAATCTCCCACCTTTGAGACCCTGACCCCTTTCCCACTGAACACTCATCCCCAACCTAGTGTGGCCTTGGCTCACACACATGACAGGCCTGAGGAGGTTCTAAAGTGCCCTCACAGTCCTGTCTGGCTCCTCAGGCCCAGACTCCTCCTGATGTGTCCACCCACAGCTGCCCAAGGCCAGTTCCTGCCCTCCTCCTTCCCACCACCCACCCTCGCCCTCAGCAAGAGAATAATTCCAACAACTAGAGCTTTCCTTTCCCAAAGGCCTGGTGGGAGGCGTCCGCGGCACCCATGCTCCTGGCAAGGGGCCACTCCAGGTAGAGGCTGAGTGTCCCCCAGCATCTCGTGTTTCTGAAGACACTCCGCTCCACTCCTCTCCCTGCCGTGAGCCAGAAACCGGGGCTGTGTGGATTTGCATTCTCAGCAGGCCCTCACCTTCCAGAGCTCCTCCAGCTTGTTGATCTGCTGGGCAGTGATCTGCCGAGCCCGCAGCTGCTCCTGCTCAGAAGGGATCTTGACCAGCCAAGACAGGAAGCAGCGGTCCTGGATCAGGGGCTGCCACTGCGAGCTGTCCCAGTTGATGTCCTTAAGGCTGCTTTGGCTGGCACAGGGCTGCCTGCAGATGCCCCAAGGGCGGGGAGAGACCAGGTGAGCATGACCTCTGACCCCCAAGGCTTAACCCTTCACCCCAAGTGTTGTCCCTACATTTTATTATGTCATATTACCTTTAAGTTCTTAGTAATAAACTGCATCTCCCCACACTTGGGCTCTGAACTCTTAATTAAAACTCAGAACAGATTTTGTATTTACAGAATTGTTTCTATGATTTAACCAGCACACACCCCAAAAGAGTCACTGGACACTCCTAGCTCTCTAATAGGCCCCAGTCCCCTGATGTCCTCACACCTCGCCAGGCGGCAGGAACCATTTTCAAGCATTTTAAAGCTCCACTGGGTCAGCAGCCGGGCTGAGAGGCGGTCCCCGGGAACTTGGTCCCGGCCTCACCTGCACAGCAGCACCACCACGGAGTCGGCCTTGGCGGGGATGAAGCCAAGGAGGAAGACGTTGCGGCAGCCGCAGTTGTAACACTCCAGGACTGTCTCCCCCAGCGGCCCATCCTTGTGCAGAGTCACCTCTTTGCACTTTGCCCTCACGAGGTGATTTACAATGTGGCTGAAATCAGGAAATGATAAATAGTTAACACCCCAAGTTTGGCTTTTCACCACTTTCAATTTTCGAGCCCCGTTAAAAGTTCCGGTACCGTTCACGGTCCATTAGCAGGGGCGGTCACACCTCATCCATCTGGCGTCCCTGGGGGTCCCCTCCGCCCCTGAACTGGCTCCCCACCGAGTGCAAAAATCAATCTGACTAGAACCATTTATAAGGAAAACTTTCCTAACACGTTTCACATAGTTTCTGATTCTTTTTTTTTTTCAGTTGCTGCTTTCTTAAATCCAACGAATCAGACCTAAAGGAATTAGTCACTGGGGCTGAGACTGCTATCTCGGAGGCCCCTTCCACTGCTCCTCTCTGCTCTTCAGGCTTCTCTGCCACCTCTTTCATAGTCACTTCTTGTGGCGCCTGTGCCTGCTTCCAGGAGCAGCGGCCCCTCCTACTTTGCTGCAGGTCAGGAAACCTGATAACCAAACGTATTAGAAACCTGAAGACAGTGAAAAATACCAAGAAGGGGGCTCAGGGCTACTCTCCAGAAGCAGAAGGCTGGCTCCAAACTGCGTGAAACCCCCGCTGCCTCAGCTCTCTGCTTGAGGCTGAGTGGCCAGGACACTGCCACCCTTACTGTTTCCAGGACACAGCTCACCTAAACCAGGGCCTTGCTGAGCCCCCTGGTGGCTGAGCTCCGCCCAATGCCCCCCAACACTGCGCTGCATGGGTCTCAGCTAACAAGGCTCCCCGCTGCGTGCCCTGCGATCTGGATCTGCAGCCTGGCTGCACGCTTGTCAGGCCTGAGCGCACCCACTGGGCCTCCAGCCCGCCTTGCTGCTGCCCACTCTCCACCTCAGGACACCCTTCCTGCCGCAAGCTTTGGCTCAGCCCCTCTCTGGCCCCACAAAGCCCTGCCAATTCTCTAACCAACCGTCACTGTTCTTGGTAACCCTTAAGTCCCCTACTCCTCACCTGCAGCCACCACCCTGGGCTTTTTCTCCGAATCAGCGATTTCCTCTTGTCTTTTCTGCACTCACCTCACCCTAGTACACTGGAAGCTCCCTGAAGGCCAGGGGCTGCCCACATCTTCATAAGCTGGCCTCACACAGCCACACAGGGCTGGCTGACCGAGCCTGTTTTCTCTTAGAGGCCCTTCGCTCACTTCCCTGATCTTGGCTCTGGTGACCGGAAGCTGGGGTTGCCAGCTAAGACAAGGTTTATTTAATTGCTTTTCCTGAAGGAGAGGAACTAATGTAAACACAGTAACACTTAAATTACCCAGAACATTCTGAAAATGGGACACAAGTCTCTTTTGGTCATGCTGAAGACATTTTTCCTTTGAAGTCTTTTAAAAACATCAGCCCCCTTTCTTGTCTTGCTCAAAATCCCACAATTCTCATCGCCAACTCCAAGATAACACGAGATCTGACCACTCTGCAACCTCAGGTGGCATGAGACGGTGGGGCCCAGCCCCCGGCTGCTGAAGGCAGAGGAAGGGCAGGGGCTCTACGCACCTACACCTGCCATTGGACTTTTGTCACTTTCTCTCTCCAAAACATGAACCTCAAAAGAAGATGCTTCTTTCTTGCTGGCAACATGGAGCCCCGTTCCACTAAGACGCCGCTCTACTTCTCTGTGACAGCGGAGTGAGTCGTCATACATCACGGGAGCCCCAGAGCAGCTGCCAGGACAAGACCCTGGCTCGAGGTGGGGGCCGAGGAGTCCCACCACTTGAGCTAGACAAAGAGACTGTCCCCTGGAATCCAAGCAGCAGCACAACTCGGGGTTCACCCCAAACACAAAACAAGGGACCCAGTCACAGCTGCTGCTGATCAACAGCAGGAAGGGAAGCCTAGGGCTGACGGTCAAGTGAACTTAATTTAATCCGATGATTCAGGATCTGGCCCGTATTAGCCTCAGGACTGCTCCAATAAGCTGAGGCCAGAGGGAGCCTTCTCAGGAAGCGGCTCCCATGGATGCCCATTACTGTCTTGGGAACATCCTCCCCAGGCACCCAGTAATGAAGATGAACGGGCGTGCCAGGAGCTCATCTTGCATAAAAATATAAATAAAAACTGGGAAAGAGAATTAAGCCAACCATACTTGCATAATAAAAAGAACCACAGAGAATAAATCAAGGGTAAATACATTAAGGCATTCACACACCACCATCTGTTTCAAGTTAAACCAGTCACAGAGGAGGGAAAAACCAGGTTTGTTAGCATGATTTTATATTGCGCTTCGCTTCAACATTTCCATAATTTACACACAAATCTGAGCACAGCACTGATTAAAGACACATGCGCGGTTTGGTTATCTACCTGCCAGAAGTATTTCCACGTCCATTACAGAACCACTTCTTGCTGGTATTACAGTAAACCACGCAAGCAGGATCGTGTATTCCACAGTAACTAGAAAAGTCAAAGCATCAACAGTTAAAGCTGGAAGATTGCTCTCTGGTTTTAATTTGGCAGGATGTAAAATTCTTTCCTCTTACAACATTTTTAAGTTTTTCATTAAACACACACTCAACCCAACAATCTCACTAACAAAATCCAATCAGTTCACTGCAGAGGCTTCCTGACCCTGCGAACGCAGGGAGGGGTGGAGGGTGATGTGGAGGCTCTTGTGAGATGCCCCAGGCTGCAGTAAAGACTCGGGTGGTGGGAGTGAGAGCCATGCAATGTGCCAGGCGAGCCTGACAACAGAGGCCTAACAGCGCCAAGGCAATCCAGTCTCTCCCCTGGGTCTTCAGTTTTAGGAACTGTAACTTAGAAGCAGGGGAATCAGCACCCCTAGGTGTGGGCACAGGAAGGGAAGCTGTGGCGACGCTGCGCTCCACGCTCCAGCAGAGGGCGCCGTGCTCCCGGGACGGCCCAACTCAGACCCAGCAGTGGACAGTCCGGGGTGCAGACTGAGCTCAGCTCGCAAGCACCTCTGGAGACACCACCCCCAGCCTCCTTTTTCTGAAAATCGACACATCAAAAACAAAAACATTGGCTCTCCACTGAGTTCCACATATGTATGAAGCCAAGACTCAGTCTCAAACCAGAACCTTCCCCTCCCCCCAATACCACAGGGACTCGCCCCACCCACTCCATGGGGATAGCAGGGAGGCGAGGGGTCTGCAGACTTGAACCACCTGCAGCTCCACCAGGACCACTTCATGGGCAACCGTGCATGTAACAGGAACACCGATGCCTCACTAACACTCCATGAAAACGTTAGTGCATTAAAGTGAACAAAGAGCCAGCGTAAAGTACAAAGTCTGCCCGCAGAGCAGGGCAGGGAGCGGTGCTGTCCCGTGGCGGGGCAGGCCTCAGAGGGCAGTGCGCCCTGAGCAAGATCATTTCACCCCTTTTGGTCTCAATTCTCATATGCGTGTAACAAAAAAGCAAGAATAAATGCAGACATGAGGGATGGGTCCTGCTCTGGATGAGAACCCCAAATTTGGTTAGCACACAGGTCTACCCACTGACGATTTACTTCCAATTTTTCAGGAACCTTGAACCTATCAGGGAGGCAGCTATTTTACAGAATCCCAGAGAAATCTCTTTGTAGGAGAAATCTTAGCTGCTCTGTTGACCCTATAACCCAAAGGCTCACCAGACATGATGACTCCTTTTATTGAGTGGGGCAAGCACCAGGGAACCACCCCAGGGCCTGAGGAAGGCAGAGAGGGGAATCTTTTCCCCTCCCACTAGGAGAATTAGGAGTGTCAGAGGGTGCTGATCCTACCCTCCTGTCCAGTAACAGGGACTCAGGTGTGTACCTGGGCCTGAGCAACCTCCTTATTCCCAAGGACAGTGCTACCAAGTGTCACAGTCCAGTCTTAGATGGGCCTCTGCAAAGCCAGCAAACTTACACAGACCACGGCTGCTTTGGGAGGTGAGTCCCCACCCCACCACAGGTGCTCACCTGCAGGCATGTACGGGGAGATCCTTTGTGTAATACGTATCTTCTTCATCTTCTTCGAAGTTCAACTCGGCCAACAACTGGCTAGTCTTGGCAACGCTGTCATCCACAGCCCCATTCTGCAGGATGCCCTCGGGTCCACCAACCTACAGCAGAACGGCAGCGTCACTGGCACCGTGCAAGGTAGCAGCTCCCAGGCCTCAGCCCGAGCACACGACTCCTCCCCAGATGGGCAGCCACAGTGAGCCTCCCACAAAGTGCGGGCCTGCTCTCCACTTTGAGGCCGTACAGCTTCTGATTTGACTCTCCACTCTCTCCTCTTCCCTATCAAATCTACCTGGCCAAAAACAGGGCACTGGTGGCCTAGGCCCTCCACCCTGCCTCGTGCACATCCAGGCCCAACCCCTTCTGGCCACTGAGCCACGACCACAACCAGGATGCTGAGGAAAACACTTCGCCCCCACGACTGAGGGCCACAAGGAGCAAGAGGACGTTTTACAAACCAGTTACAGTCCCCCCTGGGGAAAGGTGCACCACGTCAGATCAGCAGGCCTAGAACCCCACCACAGTGAACAGCCCTCCCACAGCCTAAGCACCAGAAGCAAAGGTTACAACTCCTGGCAGTGTGGGAGAGCATCCTGTCGTTAGTCAGCAGACCTCCTCCTCTCTGGAAGGAAGCCCCCCAACTTTTTTTGGTGAGGAAGATTGCCCCTGAGCTAACATCTGTTGCCAAGCCTCCTCTTTTCACTTGAGGAAGATTGTCGAAGGCAGCCCTTCTTAATTATGAATTAGAAATTCAATGTTAGGACAACCCATCATCTTACTAAATTTATTACCTTTTATATGTTATGACCACAACATACAAACAGGCAACTGTAGGTAACTCAGCCATGAATTTCACAGGCACGCCTGCTGAGCTCACACATCCACTCGGAGGCACACAGACCCAGCCTGCCTGAGGGGGACAGGTACTCCTTTTTTTAAAAAATTTTATTTATCTTTTTTTTGAGGAAGATTAGCCCTGAGCTAACTGCTGCCAATCCTCCTTTTTGCTGAGGAAGACTGGCCCTGAGCTAACATCCATGCCCACCTTCCTCTACTTTATATGTGGGACGCCTACCACAGCATGGCATGCCAAGTAGTGCCACGTCTGCACCCGGGATCTGAACCGGTGAACCCCAGGCCACCAAGAAGCGAAACGTGAGAACTTAACCGCTGCGCCCCTGGGCCAGCCCTGGGACAGGCACTCCTAATGCTGCCCCAGGAACCTCAGATGGCTGTCAACAGTCCCTGCCATCTCCCCCGACAGGCCACAGCCCACAGGAGGCTGGGCCAGGCAGCAGGAGCTTCGAGGGGGGATGAAGGACGGGTGGGGTGATGGGAGCCCCATGGCAGTTGCCAGGTTTCTCTGAGCTGTAAGACGGGATCAGACACCAGACGGCTCCCTCCCAGAGACCCTGCCACCCAGGGATAAGGGACCAAAACCCACACCCACCCCGACCCACACCATGCGGGGCCCACTCAGGCCACCACAGCCTGAGCCAGCGGTGCCCACAGGGGCCTTCCCTGCCCACTGCTCCAGCTGCATCACCAGTACAAGCCTATGGACAGCAGTTCTCACAAGGGGGGCATTCTGGAAATTGCAAAGGCACATTTCAGTTGTCAGGAAGTCGGGGTCCTGTCACAGGAATACCTGTGTCTGTAATGGTCTCAACCCAGATGAGAACCTCATTTCAGTGCCTGCCACCAATATACTTTTTTCATGAAGGCAGCAACTTAGTTAACTGCAGAAAGACTGTGGACTTTGAAGAAAAAATGTTCCTCAAAAGAGGAAAATCAAAATCAAACTTTTGGATTTTTAACACAGAAGATAGTGCTATAGCACCCCCACAAGCACCTCTTCGTGAATCCCTGACCCGTTTTTAAAAGTTGAGGTAGAATACTACAACATCAAATTTACCATCCTCACCATTTGTAAGTGTGCAGCTCAGGGGCAGTAAGGACATTCACATTGTTGTGCAACCACCACCACCGTCCATCTCTAGAACTTTTTCATCTTTCCAAAGTGAAATTGTCCCTATCAAACACCAACTCCCCATCCCCTCCCCCAGCACCCACCATTCTGCTTCCTGTCTCTATGAATGTGAAAACTCTAGGGATCGCATATAAATGGAATCATACACTACCTGTCTTTTTGTGACTGGCTTACTTCACTGAGCATAACGTGCTCGTGGTTCATCCATGCTGGAGCATGTGTTCAAATTTCCTTCCTTTCTAAGACTGAATACTATGCCGTTGTATGGACGGACCGCACCATGTTTATCCACCCATTTGTCAACTGCTTCTAACACTTGGGCTGCTTCCACCTTTTGGGTGCCATGAACAAGGCTGCCGTGAACATGGCATACAAATCTCTCTTCAACGCCCTGCTTCCAAAACTTTGGCGTTTGTAGCCAGAAGTGGAGTTGCTGGATTATACAGTCATTCTATGTTTAACTGTTTGAGGAACTGCCAGACTGCCTCCCACAGCGGCAGCCTCATTTGACACTCCCGCCAGCAGTGCACGGGGTTCCAATGTCTCCACATCCTTGCCAACATCTGTTACAATTCTTCTGGGTTTTTTTTTCAAAACAGCCATCCTAATGGATGTGAGTAGTATCTCATTATGATTTTGATTCACATTTCCCTGATGGCTAATGATGCTGAACATCTTTCATGTGCTTCTTGGCCATGTGTATATCTTCTCTGGAAAAATAAATGTCTATTCAAGTCCCTTGTCCATTTTTAATCAGGTTGTTAAATTTTTTGTTGTGGAACTGCTTTGTTTGAGATTTTGATAGCTGGTTATCACTTCAAAAAGTCACTTCTCCATTTGGCAACACTCCTCCTGACACATACAATAGCAATGCTGGGGTGAGGCTGCCCACAGGAGACAGCACTGCCGACTCACGACATCTCGGTGTGACTGCGCCTAGGCACACACGTGATGCTTTTCTGAAAGCGTGTGGTCAGGATACGGCACATGAATTTCACCTCACGGGAGGAAGGCAGGCATCAATATCCCACTACAGGAGAGGGCTAAGAAGGTGCTCCAGCTCAGGATCAGCCTGCAGGCCACCCTCTTGGGCTCAGAACATATTTACGTTTTTAAAAGGTTAGATTAAAAACTAACAATATATTCAATTCTGCTTCTTGTTCACAAAGCCTAGAATATTTACTAGCTAGCCCTTTAAGAAAATGTTTGCCAACTCCTAGTCTAGAAGAACTCCTAAAATGTCTTATCAGGTTGCATAAACTTTTACATACAAAGAAACATCCTTGATGATATTTGAATCTTTACTTTGCTGAAACATCAAAATTAGTATGCCAAGTAATACAGGCAACTGCACACACCAGGTGCCCTATCCTACTCACTCCTGCCTCATCTTGGCCTCAGCTCCCATACTTCACCTCCCCTCCAGCAGAGGGCATATGGGGAATGTGTAAGGCTCTGAAAAGCCTGACCAGCCACGTGGCGACCCTCTCAGCACCACCTTAGCCCTTCAGGCTTTATAAAGGGCAGGAGAGGCAAATTCACTCAAGGAACTCCAGGGAGACAATACAATGCAGATACAGGGTCAGGTGAACTGTACCCCACTCCCACTAAAGCCAAGGAGGCTGGAGAGAGGAGACCGGATTCCCTGAGGTCCAGTGGGCCCTCCAGCCACCTAGCTAGGGAGCTCACTGTATCCTCCATTACCTATGCCCGCCCACACACACTCAAGACACACACGCATGCTCGGCCCCACTCCTGCCCGGCTGTGACCTGGCCCTGACACAAATGTACTTCTATAGCTGGGCTGTTAGCTTCTCCCTCTACCCTCTGGAAAGTTTTAAGATAAACATTAGCTTCAAAAATACATTTGACCTTAAAACTATAATTAAACGACTTAAAACAAAGTACTAGAAAGTGCCTGGCACAGGAGTGAGGTCCTTCAAGGTTATCAACCCCTCAAATCCAGCCAGGACTCCTGGGTCCTGCTGAGCTCAAGAGCGGCAGGGTGTCACTGGGGACACAGTTCCCTCTCCACCTCCGCTCTGGACACACTGTCTGAAGTCCATCTACGAGCTGCTGAGCTGATCGAGGCCTGCAGGGGTTTCTGCCTAGAGACAGTTTCATAAGACCCACAACAGAACTCAGCTGGCACATTAGAGCAGCAGGAAGAGAGGTCACTCATTCCCACAGAGAAAAGCACAGAAACTCAAAAATTACCCCTGAATGTGCTGATAAGAACTTTTAGACCACAGATTTTTACTCCAAACCTTGTAAGCATTGTACCACTCAGCATGAAATGACCTTCTGTCCTTCAGTCTCTGAGACTACTGGTGCCCTGGAGCCTTTGCAATCACTGTCCTTTGGCCTCTGCACAGCTGGCTCCCGGTCCTTCAGGTCTTGGTCCACAGGGCACTTCCCAAGGAGGCTTGCCCTGACCCATGTGAGAGGCCCAGGGACCTGCTCCCCTGCTCTGACCACAGCACCTAGAACTGAGCCCACACCTGGGGAGGCCCTCATAGTGTTGGTGGAATAAATGCATCTTCTCATCCAAAACAAAGGCTGAGATATAAAGTGACTCATCATTTATCCTTTTATCCCAAGGTTCAAATAAAAAGACAGGAGTGGGAAATGCCTTTCCCTCAGGGTAGCTCCCTGGTCCTGAGGCAGAGAGGAGCTACAGCCTCTGAGTCCCTCCTTAGGAAAAGGCTAACAGAAGGGTCGGGCCTCCTCCAACTTTCGAAAAAGTTTCAAAACCAGAAGCAGAATGAACAACCCACACCCCGTCACCTGAATCCACCAGCCACTGACATTTCGCCAAGCTTACTCTCTCCCTGCCAGTCTGCAAACACAAGCATACATGAGCACACACTTTCATTTTCCCGATCCATTTCAGTCATAGGCCCCAGGACAAGAGCTTTCTCCACATAACCACAATACAAGTACCCTGCTCAGGAATAACAATGATATAATACTGCTATTTAATATGCAGAGGCACACTTCCCCAATGTCCTAATAATGTCTTTTATAGTTTTTTAAATCCCAGATCCAGTTAATGATTGCAAATTGTAACGTCTCTTTAGCCTCCTTTAATCTATTAGTTTGAACTTCATGAAATTGCTGAGATTTGACCATTCTTGACCTAAGAAGGCGGCGACTTCACATGGCACCAGGCAACAAAGCAATCCCCAGGTTCTGCTTTCTACCGTCATTCTAGATAGAAAGCCCTCCTCCCTCCCTTTTTCAGTGGACCCTTGTCCCTGGCCCTGGTCAGTGTGTCCAAATCCATCCCCGCAGTTCATTTCAATGCTCGGAGTATCCCCAGCTCTCCTTGGGCTGCCCCAACTGTCCAGCCCCAGGATCAACCACTCTCAAAAAAGCCCACAGACTGAGACAGAATCCACTTCACACCTGCAGGGAGGAGCCAGGGTGTGACAAGGGAGTCAGTCTAGAAGGCGGGACACCTCAGAGGACAATGATCTGGACTGGACCCCAGCTCAGTGGCATGAAAAAAAGAAGAGGGATAAGCTGCCCTGGACAGCAGGACTAGGAGACAAGACGATCACATTAACACTGGACCTCACTGGGGTCTGGACCAAGCAAAGAAATTTTCTGACAAGTGAAGAAACTGACTGTGTAGAAAAGAAAGCCCCACGTATTAGATCATCCCAAAACTACTGTTGGTGCTATTTGTCTGCAACAGCAGTGTGGCTAAAAGAAAGAACCCTTTTTGTGTTTCTAGAAATGCACACTAAATGCTGTAAGTCAAAAGGGTCAAGTATCCCCAATCCACATGGCTCAATTTCACAAGTAAGGGTGAAATGGCAGGTGAGATTGGCTTTAAAGTACTTCAGTGAAGGAGAAGAAAGAAAGGGGAGAGGAAAATCTTCACAGCTGTCGCATCCAGGAGACATCTGCATAGGCAGGGTTTGCTTTCTCTGCTTATACGTTGGAGAATTGATAGTAAATGTTTTTACACAATACAGGTGGACAAGGCAGCCGCCTGGAATCTGTGCTAGCGCTGTGGAGCCACACACTCGAAATGAGTGACAGAAGACGAGCACAGCTCTGACCAAACGCCTTCCGCCTCGGGATGAGGAGAGCCACCTCTCCAGGCTCACTGTCCTCCCTGGCAACTGCCACCCTCAGTTGTGACAAAGGGCTATCCACAAAGCTCAGCAGGCAGACTAAACCAACAGTACGTCTAGAAGCCCTCTTGGCCAACAGTCTGCAGGGATCCCAAGAAATCCAACTCACAAGCTGCTACTGAACCAACACAAATAAAAAGGCACAAGGACCCTCTGCCAGCCATGGGATCCCAGGATCCGGCAGTGCCCTGGTACTCTGGTAGCACAGGTACGTGTACACACACAAGGGTACACATCTGATCACAGTGCCCTCTGTCTGAGCTCCCCTTCTGGCCTTGGCCACACTTGGCCAGGTCTCCCTGCTGCCTAAGCGCCCTTCCTCTGACATGCGGTCACAGCACCCCTCAGCAGCTTCTCAAGGCTCCAAGATACAGCCCGAGCCCCCTGGCACAGCACACGGGCCCTTGGCGACACCCACTGTCCCTCCACACCAAGCCCCAATATCCCCACGTTATAGGTGTTGATGACTACAAAGATTAGCAGGAGGAAAACTGGAGGAGGAAAGGAAAGAAGAGGCAGAGTGAAAGAGAAATCGAAGACAGCTAGCGACTGTCATGATGGCTGCAGAGCTCGGTAAATTTACTAAAAACACTGACTTGCACACTTAAAAACAAGAGGACTCCATGGTATATGATCAGACCTCAATAAAGCGATCAGAAAGGCATCTCTTTTTTTTGATTGTGGGAATGGACT
The DNA here is from genome assembly GCF_021613505.1 of Equus quagga. Lineage (NCBI taxonomy): Eukaryota > Metazoa > Chordata > Mammalia > Perissodactyla > Equidae > Equus > Equus quagga. Next base: position 67,124,729 of record NC_060275.1, on the reverse strand, counting down.
GAGAGAGAACTTTGCCTTTTAATTAATACCGGTATTAGTGTTAACTTTTCCCCCAATCATGCTGGATCTGGGTAAAGAGATTACCTGGGGTTCAGAGAGTCGTAAGTCATTTCGCTTATTCACCACTAACTGACAAATGAGCCCTCCTCCTTTCTCCTAATCACTGGGAGAGTCCTAACCATCTGGAACCAAACCCGGGAAATCCAATACAGGGCAAGTGCTGGGGGAACACTTGCCAGAGGTCCGGCAGGTGTGCGGCACCTTAGCTCCAATCTTCTCAAGGTGCACTTACATCACAGCTGTACTAACCGAGTGTTCACAAAACCAGATGGAAAAAGGCTCGCTCACATTTTAAACTCACCACTTTCAGGGACTGTGGGACTGTGTGGAACTCACTACTCCTCCTCCTCCTCCTCACAAGCTAAGTAAGGGTCAATAAGCAGATGATCTGTCTACCTGACGGTCAAGGATATGTCAGGACAGCCTTCCGTGAATTCTGAAAGCAGCAAGGACTATGCTTCTGAAGACTGGGTAGCAACTCTTTATCCAAGAATCTCATCACTCGAAGAGGAAAGAGAGGCCCAAGTCTGTGTCTTCACGAGTACAACAGAAGACGAACCTTTGTTTATCCGTCCACCTGGCGATGGTCCCTGGGTTGTTTCCCGTCTGGGGCTCTGTGAATGAAGCTGCTGTAATGCTTGGCGCAGCCTCACATGTGGACCACCTTTGCTCCTCTGCTGGGTGAACCGTCCCACCAGCAAGGTAGGAGCATTCAAGAGGTATTTCCAGCCTTTTTAAAAAGTCTGAGCCACTCCAATGGGCAGGTAGTGGTATATCCAGGTGGTTTTTACTTTTAACAGTTTCACTGAGGTATACCTGACATACAATAAACGGCGTACGTTTAAAGTGTATAATTTTATAAAGTGACATACGTCAATGTACATACACACCCGTGAAACCATCACTGCAATCAAGATAATGAGCACATCCATCACCCTGAGGCGTCTCGTGCCCTCTGTCAGCCCTCCCTCATTCCCTCCCCTCCCCCAACCAGTGAGTTATTACTATAGGTTAGTAGCACTTCCTAGAGTTTTATATGAATGGAATCATAGAGTATGTGCTCTTTTTTTGTCAGAGTTCTTTCATTCAGTACAGTTATCTTGAGATGCATCCGCCTTGCTGCATGTATCAAGTTTGTTCCCTTTTTTGGGTAGTGTTCCCAACTCTTAAATTTTCATCATAATTCCCGTGTTTGGAGGAAACACAACACTAGCAAAAGTTAAGAGGAAATATTCCAACTGGGCAGACCAGGCTTGTAACACCAGCTATTATGCAAAGGACTTTTGAAATTCCCTTCCCTTCCTTTGAGGAGTGAAGGAAGGGCCCAGGAAAGGGTCAGATACCCAAAAGAAAACTGTCGCTTTATCTTAAGGACACTTGGCAGGACTGTGCCAATGCTTTTCATTTCAACGGCTTTGATAAATATCAGTTTCATTATGTAAGCAACAAAACGAGTGTTATTTGACCCAACTCAGAGCTCAGCAGGGGTCACCCCTGGCTGCCATTCTCCCACCCCTGCCGTGACGCCTTCTGCCTCTAAACAAACTTTCAGGTAAAACTGTGCAAAACTGGCAGTGAGGACTGACAGCAAAAGTGGCTGCACACTGGAAAAGAGTCTGGCAGCTCCAGAGAGGGTTATGCAGAGCTACTACACAACCCAGCAATTCCACTGAAGACATACACCCGCAAAGAAACTTGTACACCAATGTCACAGCAGCACTACTCACAACAGTTCAAAGTGGAAACAACCCAAACGTCCACCAACACACAGGTGGATAAACACAATGTGGTCTGTCCATACTGTGGACTATTACTCAGCCATAAAAAAGAATGGAATAGATACACACTATGACATGGACGAACCTTGAAAACACACTCAGTGAAAGAAGCCAGACACAAAAGACTACATATTGTTATGATTCCACTGATACGAAAGGTCCAGAGTAGGTAAATCCAGAGACAGAAAGACAGCGGTTGCCTGCGGTTGGAGAAGGGAGGACTGAAGGCTAAGGGTTGCAGGGTTTCTTTTTAGGGTGATGAAAATGCCCTAAAATTGATTGTGCTGGTGGTTGCACAACTCTGAATGTACTAAAAGCCACTGAATTGTACACCTTAAATGAGCAAATCGTATGGTGTGTGAATTCTATCTCAATAAAGCTGTGAGGCAAAAGGGACCACACAACACTTGACAATTCACAGCCACTCATCCAATGAGATGAAAGGAAAAGGCATTCAGAATGGGAGTTTTTTTGAGTCTTTCTGGAAGCCCCATCGTATAGTTGGTTACACAGCCAACTCCTGAGGACAAATAAGGAAAATCCTCCCCAATGCTGCAGGCAGCCAATGCCACCAACTGGCACAGAAGATAATTAACTTTCTTCCACTTTATGATTCTATTCAGACCTTCCTACCCCCAAATTCAGGGAGTCCTCTTGTGACACAAAGGATATCACTCTCCTTTCCCCAAAACAAACCAAAAGTTAGGCTACAAATGGGTGGCACGTCAGGGTTCATTAAAAGGAAGGAAGACAAACCCTTTTGATGTCATCAGAACTCAGGTGAGCTCAACTGCCGGGTTTACCTACGGTAGAGTATTTTAATGCTATTATTCTGTATAGTGCTCAGGTGCAGGAAAATAAATTGATTACTTCAACCGAAAGAGAAGGACACACCCCTCAGTTAATCAAAAACAGATGGCAAGGAACGAAACTGGAACTCAGAGCTGCCCCAGGTTTGCTGTTTTATACGGGCTGCAGTTAAAAAGATTTGCAATAAAACAATTACCTTGCACAACCCTGAGCTGCCACAGAGCATGGCACACTGCTCAACCAAGAGATCTTTATCCTCAGCCTTCCGGGTACACTGGACACAAGCTACAGACAGCACTATCTGGTCCATTCACACACGAGTCCAAATTGCATAAATGTTTAAAAACAGACAAAAATATAGCTGCCACCCTCATTTCACAGCTGTGGAAAGAAAGGTCTACAAAGTATGAAACTACAGGTGTTATCATCAGCGTCCAGCGGCTCATTCATTTCTCCACGCAAACTCTCCCCTCCGCTGCCTCCCTCCACCACATGTAAACAAAACTGAGAAACATACATACTTGCACACCTGTTCCCCCTGATGCCCCACCCATCAGGCTTCTATTTTTAAGGAGTCTTGGGTTAGAATGAGTCAAGTGTTTTCTGCTTTTATTAACAGCTAAAAGAAAGCCCAAGTGGGTGGTCTACCCACAGGAGTGACTCAACCAACTAGAATGCAAGCCCCCTCCCCCAGGACAGGATCTGAGCTCACTCCTGCTGAGGATGGGTGGCTCCCCCAGCCCTGGCAGTGGGTCCTCACACCAAGGGACACCTGTGACAAGGTGAGCATGCAGCTCCTGCCTGGTTGAGAATTCAGGAAAATAAACCTGAGGGAGGTGCTGGGCACAGGGAAATCTGGTAAACGGAATCTGAGATCCAGAGGATGACAGCGACATTCCCTGGGACCCCAGCCAGCCCCCTCTCTCACCCTGGGGCAGGGACCCAGGTTCAGGAAACGTACACCTGATACTTCTCATAACCAAACCCCAATTTAAAATACCTAAGTAGCCTTCGTTAAATGTTCATGGCATTAGAAACAAAAGTTTCCGACGTGGCGGGCCCATTTATGTAAAACTCACTATCACTGCCTTTGGAGGAACAAACTCAAACCCAACTTTTCCAAGGCAGGGCTGTGGAGTTACGTAACAAGTCGGTCTCAGCAACAGGCAGTGTAAGGAAAAAACAAAACAACCTGCCTCTGAATAATCTTAACAGCCAGCGAGCGTGGGGCTCTCGGCTGGAGGCAGAAATTCCCTTCCCGTCCCAGGAGGCTCGACCGTCTCCTCGCCGGCGTCCCCGCGCCCGGGGAAGTTTGGAACCGCGGCGCAGCGGGCATGAATGAGGGGTGCCCCGATGGCTGCGATCACAGGTGGGTGGCGGGGCAGGGCGGCCGGACCGGCCAGAGCGGGCACCGACGTAGAGCGCAGGGAGCTACCTTGAGCAGGGCACGGACCCAGCTGGAGGGGCACTCGGGGGCAGGTCACCCCCGACCCGGCCGGAGTCGGAGCCAGGGCAGCTCACCCTGGACAGGCCCGGAAGAGAAGTCGGGGCCGGTCACCTAAGACCCGACCTGAGCCAGACCCTGAGCAGATGAGCCGGACGCAGCCAGAGCGGGACTCGGACCAGGAACCGGGGCAGGTTCCTCCGGACACGTCCTGAGCGAGAGACCCCAAACCGGGTTCCTCCGGACCCGACTCGAGCGCGGGAACGGGGCAGGCTGGGCCGGCAGCTCCCCGGCCGCCGAGGCGAGGCCCGCCTGGGCTTCCGGCGCCGCCATGTGCCGCTCACCTGCGCGTCGAGCTGTCCGGCCGCGGCGCCCGCGCCCACGCCGACCGGGCCCCCAGCGCCGCCGCCGCCGGGGCCGCCGGGGGGTGTCTGCGTCTGGCTGGGGAGGGTGAAGTCGGTGAACTCGAACTCGGAGCCCTGCGTGTCAGCGCCGAGCAGCTCGGCCTCCTCGGTGTCCAGAAAGGTGAGCGTCTGCGAGCTCGGCCCGTACGCCTCCACGCTCATGGTGCCGCCGCGCAGGGCCCTCAGGCCGGCTCCGCGCCGCACTCGAGCCCGCCGCCGCGCTGAGGCCTAGGCCGCAGGCCTCGGACCGCCGCCGCCGCCGCCGCGCCCGCGCCCCTGGACCGGACCGAAACACCCGCCGCGGCGCGACCCGGGCCGAGAGCCACGCGCGCTGAGCCGCCGCCGCCGCCGCCGAGCCCCTCAGCCGCCTCTTCTCGCAGAGCCGCCCGCAGCTCGCAGCCCCCGGCAGGAACCGCCGCCGCCGCCGCCGCCGCCGCCGTGCGCGTGCGCGAGCCCGACGCCAGCGCAGGCGCGCGCGCTCCTCGCGGACGCCTCCAACCGCGCCCGGACGCCGGGAGTCCAGCGAGCAGACGAAGGGCGCAGTGCGCACGCGCGGGAGGCGGGGCTTCCAACCGCCGTCGCGGCGGCCGCACGAGGACGTGGCCCCGCCCTAACCGCTGTCCCGTGGCGCCCAGGTAGCGGGCGGTGTGGACGTGGTGGCTTCTGCCGTAGGGACGGCGGCGATAATGCCTCTGCTTAATTGAACGCTAACAGAATGCCTTACGTAGGTGGTCTTGGACCACCCAGTTGGGGAGGCTTGGCGGGACCGGCGCGCCCTCATCTCTCGGAGAAGCTCCCTGGGCCTCAGTTTCCCCATCTGTAAAATGGGGGTGCCTGACGCATAGTATAGGCTCACTGTGCGTTGACTGAACAAACGAATGGGGACAGTCCTCAGCAGGAAGCCTGGCGCTCGCAAATGGTTGTTGCTGCTGCTTCCGACAATGATACTATTATTCAAGAGGCGGTATATGATGAAGTGATTGGGAGCAGTAGCTCTGGGGTGATATCCAGACCTGGCCACCTACTAGCTGTGTGACTTTGTACAAGTGAATTAACCTCTGTGAGCCTAGGGTTTTCTCTTCTAGGAAAGAAGAATAATAACCATCAAGATGGGATGAAGAATAAATGCACTACTATTCACTCCCCTAATTATTAAGTATTCATAAAGGAAAGTTCCACGTGGACAGCGGTTGGCTTTGTCCATCACACGGTCTTCCCCATGGTAAGAATGCCCACACACAGTGGGTGCTCAGTAAAAGATTGTCCAAGTTCAGCTACTGCTTTATGAGCCTTAATCTGCTAGCTTCAAGCCTCAGCTTCCTTTTTTGTAAAGTGTCTTGGAGAGCCCTCCACTTCCCCTTCTGTCCCAGGATTCTGGGGCTCTCTGAATACTTGAAGTCAGCTCACAGGGCTCCTGGTGAGCACAGCTGCACTAATAGTTCCTGATCGTGCATGGTTCCTCGTTTTCCAATATTCCTGTCACGGTATGATAAGAGGTTCCTTTTTCCTTCTTCACATTTTTTCTGGTCTCCTACTGTGCACTAAAATGTGAGAATATAGAAAATGAATAATTAGGTGCCCCTCTCCAGGAAGACACAGTTGAAGAAAGAATCCCAACAAGCCAATGGATAGTTTTGATAAAAAACAAAGCCCTCAGGGACGGCTCTGTGGCCAAGTGGTTAAGTTCGCCCGCTCCGCTGTGGTGGCCCAGGGTTTGGATCCTGGGCGCGGACATGGCACCGCTCGTCAGGCCACATTGAGGCAGCGTCCCACATCCCACAACTAGAAGGACCTGCAACTAAGATATACAACTATGTA